>NW_007727434.1:19756-171157 GCF_000696425.1 Galeopterus variegatus
CCCCTCCTCCTACCCCTCTCACTCCACTTTGTAGCCCAAGGAATGTTCTCTTCCTCTGCAAGTCCAATGCACCACTGTGGTCTTTCTTTCCTTCCTTCTTTCTCTCTTAGCTCCCACTTGTGAGTGAGCACAGGCAGTATTTATCCCTCTGTGCTTTGCCTATTTCACTCAACATAAGTTTCTCCAGGCTTATCCATGTTGTTGGAAATGGGAGAATTTCATTCTTTTTTATGGCAGAATAGTATTCCGTGGTATATATATACCACAGTTTCCTTATCCAATAATCCATTGATGGACATTTAGGTTGGTTCCATATCTTGGCTAATGTAAACAGAGCTGTGATGAACATGAACATGCAGGTATCCCTTCAACATGATGATTTCCATTCCTCTGGGTATATACCCAGTAGTGGGATTGCTGGATCATATGGAAGATCTATCTGTAGTTGTTTAAGAAACCTCCATACTGTTTTCCATAGTGGTTGTAGTAATTTACAGTCCCACCAAAAGTGTAGGATTGTTCACTTCTCTCCACACCCTCTCCGACATTTATTATTCATCATCTTTTTGATTATAGCCAGTCTAACTGGGATGAGGTGGTATCTCAATGTGGTTTTAATTTGTATTTCCCTGATGACTATTGATGTTGAGCAATTTTTCATGTACCTGTTGGCCATTTGTATGTCTTCTTTTGAAAAATGTCTATTCAGCTCCTTTGCCCATTTTTTAATTGGGTTACTTATTTTTTTACTATGTAATTGCTTGAGTTCCTTGTATATTATGGATATTAATCCCTTGTTGGATGCATAGTTAGCAAAAATTATCTCCCACTCTGTAGGATGTCGTTTCAGTCTATTGATTGTTTCCTTTGATGTGCAGAAACTTTTTAGTTTGATACAGTCCCATTTGTTTATTTTTTTCTTTTGCTGGTTGTGCTTTTGGGTTCATGTTATTAAAGTCTGTGTATAAATAAGCACCCTAATTTCAGAAAAAGTGCATTCTAATGAGAGAAATGGAAACATAAAAAAACTATAAAAACATGGAGTCTTCACCTCATACATAGGACAAAACCCAGACAACGTGGCAAGGCATGAAAGGACTTAGCAAAATCCTAGAAGTTGTTCCACAGATGTTTTGAGAGCATGGGGAAGAGAAAGTGATGATCATTAAGAGCCAGCATGGGCTCACGAAGAATAACTTCTTTTTGGATAGAGTTGCTAGACTGGCAAATTAGGTGAATTTTATAGACAAATTTTGTTGATTTCAGCAAGCTACGTTTGTCCTCAGTAAAGTTCTTTCATTGATATCCTTGGAAGAAAATGCAAAAATATTTGGAAAGCAAAATAATAGATTATCAATTAGTGATACATGATAACTAAAGATCTTCCTTTGTTACCGAGTTCTTCCCACCTGATCATATTTGAAATTTTAACAAAGTGTTTAAAGTCATAAGCAGAAAGCTAATACAAGTTTAAATAAAACATAACTGATTAAAATTATTTTAGTTTGTATTTCCCAGTCCACATCAGTGGGGCTATGCTATTACAAGACACTACTCTTTAAAAAGGCATCTACCTCAGTAGACTTGTGGAAACTACACCAAATGCTAACACCAGAAACAAATAATCTGAAGATGAAATGACCATTAAGAAAAATCAACAATTCTTTTCAAATATTTGAAGAACCTGGAAAGCAGGAAATACAAAAATTAAAATGTAAATAGTTTTTAATTAAACACACAGTTATGCATTCTTAATATTATAAGCATTTTTTACAGATATACAAACATATAAACAAAATACAGACCACAACTTTTGAAATTTAGACTGTTACTATTTTATAAATGATGTTTTCTGTTCTCTATATTATGTGAACATTTTTTCATGTAATTATATATTGTTAAGAGTATGCTTTGAACCAAAGAAGTTTTGATCATGGGAATAGGGTGATCAAAATTGGTCATTATTAATATTAAACCACAAGTGCTCTGTGGAATGATTTTGACTGTGGAGAAATTGGGGACAGGTGAACCAGTTTTCTCCATGCCATCAAAAATGGTTAGTAATATTCCATATGACTTTTGAGCAATTAAAATGCGGCTAGGGGCCGAGCCCATGGCGCACTCGGGAGAATGCAGCACTGGGAGCGCAGCAGCTCTCCCGCCGCGGGTTCGGATCCTATATAGGGATGACCGGTGCGCTCACAGTGCACACTGGCTGAGCGCAGTGCGGCAGGTCTCAAAAAGGACAAAAAAAAAAAAAAAATGCAGCTAGCATAATGGAAGAACTAAATTTTCAATTGTACTGAATGAAATTAAATTTGAATATCCACATGTAGTGTCTAGCATATTGGACAACAGAGATCTGGAATCTTTCCGTTATCCCAGAAAGTGCCACTGAACAGTGTTGGTTTAATAAACATAGACAAACATGGACAACAGTGATGGTTTTGTGATAGAAAAGGAAGAGACGATTTTAGTATTAAAAATATTTAAAAGGACAGATTGATGGGCCTTTAAAATTGATTGAAAATTGGGGTTTGAGTGAGTTAGGAAGCAAACCAGCTAGGGGCTAGACTAATGCTTGGAAAAAACAACTTTAGAATACACACTTTTTAACTACTTATAAATAAATAAAGATAATGATAAGAAAGCATTTTTATATATGCAGTAGCAAAAGGTAAATTTAGTCCTGTAATAGTAAAATTATTTAATATTTTGACAGTGTTCATTTCATTTGGGCTACTTAGTATTTATGTGTATATATACCTATATATGTAAGTATATATATGTATGTATATACTTACATAGAGAGAAGTACTTATACATATACTTATATAGAGAGAGAAGCATATAGAAGTACTTACATATACACTTATATAAAGAAGCACTTAGTATACTGTTTTATTTAATCCTTGCTTGCAATTCTATGATACAGTATTAATTAAATGCACAATGCCACTATTATTCCTATTTTACATATATAGAAACAAAGGCTTGGAAAAGTTAAATATCATATGGAAAACTTCACAGCTAGGTAATAACAGAGTAGGGATTTCAACCATCATCTATCCAACATCATCTAACCAACATCTATCCAGCATCCAAATTTTCAATTGCTAAGCACCACAGCCTTGTCTTCTAAAGGGTGCTGCTTGAATCGTTTCATCTAACACACTCATCCTTAGGCAAAGTTTTGTGTTACTGGCAGCCTTCCAAGGACATGTGCTATGGTGATCAGTTAATACGGACATTTTGACCTCTATAATAAATCTAATATTCTTACTTTTTCTGAATACATGGTCAAAGCACTTCCTTGCATTTCTCATAGTAAACATTCAGCATGAATTTATTGAAGCAAAACTAAATTATATAATTAATGTGAACTACAATTTAAAATGAATAATATTAAGGTCATACTAATAAGTTTAAAAAAATAAGATGCTATTTTAAGTCACAGTATAAAAACTTTATTTCTTGTGAGTAAAATCTGAGAAGTATAAACTTTGTGCATCAATAAAGTTATCATCATGATAATACAGGTTGGATTTTTATTATTTTTTTAAGTTTTAATTGATAAAAATAATTACATGTATTATTTATTGGGCACAATGTGATGTTTTGATATACATTTACATTGTGGAATGATTAAATCAAGCTAATTTACAAATCCATTGCCTCACATATTTATATTTTTTTATAGTGAAAGCATTTAAAATCTACTTTTTTAGCAATTTTGAAATATACAATGTGTTACTATTTATTACAGTTACCGTTCTGTACAATAGATCATTAAAGCTTATCTTCCTATCTTACTGAAATTTTGTATTCTTTGATCAACGTCTCCCTCACCTTTTCCTATCCACCCCCTCTCCCAGCTCTGGTAACCACCATTCCATTCTCTACCTCAATGAATTCAACATTTTTCAATTCCACATGTAAATGAGATAATGTGGTATTTGTCTTTCTAAGCCTAGCTTATTTCAATCAGCATTCCTACAGATTCACGCATGTTGTCACAAATGTCAGGATTTCCTTCTTTTAAAGCTGAATAGTATTCTATTATGTATATATACCATATTTTAGTTATCCATTCATCCAGTGATGGACACCATATCCTAGCTATAGTAAAAAATGCTACAAGAGCAATGGGAGTGTAAGTATCTCTTTGGCATATTGATTTCAATTCCCTAGCACGCACAAGTATTCCTGGAAGTAGGATTGCTGAATCATATGGTAATCCTACTTTTAGTTTTATGAGGACACTCAATACTATTTTCCATAATGGCTATATTAATTTAGATTCTCACCAAAAGCGCACTAGAGTTCCCTTTTCTCCCTGCGAGCACTTGTTATCTTTCCTCTTTTTGATAATAGCCATTCTAACAAGTGTGAGGTGATATCTCACTGTGGTTTTAATTTGCATTTCCTTGATAATTTGTGATTTTGAGCATTTTTTCATGTGCTTCTTGACCATTTGTATATCTTTTTCGGGGAAATGCTGTTCAGATCCTTTGCCCTTTTTCTGACTGGATTCTTTGTTTTCTTGCTATTGAGTTGTTTGAGTTGCTTATTCATTTTGTATATTAGCCCCTTATCAGATGTATGGTTTGCGGGTAGAATGATACCTCCAGATTTGTTCTTTTTGCTCAAGATTGCCTTGGCTACTTGGGATCTTTTGTGGTTCCATATAAATTTTAAGATTTTTTTTTCTTATTCTGTGGAAAATTACATTGGAATTTTGATGGGGATTGAACTGAATCTATAAATTGCCTTGGGGAATATGGACATTTTAACAATAATAATTCATAATACAGGATACCCTTCCATTTATTTCTGTCATCAACTATTTCTTTCACCAATGTTTTATGGTTTTCAGTATGCAGATCTTTAACTTCCTAGGTTAAATTTACTCCTCAGTATTTTATTTTATTTTTTTATGCTATTGTGAATAAGACTGATTTCTTAATTTATTTTTCAGATGGTTTGTTGTTAGTGTAAGAAAAAATACGGATTTTTGTGTGTTGATTGTATCCTGAAACTTTACTGAACATGTTTAACAGTTCTAACAGTTTTTTTGGTAGAGTCTATAAGGTTTTCTATATATATAAGATTATGTCATCAGCAAACAGAGACAATTTTATTTCTTACTTTTCTGTTTTTTCTTGTCTAATTGTTCTGGCTAGAAATTCCAATACTATGTTGCATAGAAGTGATAAGAATGAGCATCTTTGTCTTGTTCCTAATTTTAGAGGAAAAGTTTTTTACATTTCACCATTGAATATGATGTTAGCTGTAACCTTTTCAGATATGGCCTTTATTGGGTTAAATTTCAGCTATTTTTTAAAAATTTTATGCCTAGTTTGTTGAAAGTTTTTATTATGAAAGCATGGTCAATTTTGTCAAATGCTTTTTCCGTGTCTGTTGACATGATCATATGTTTTCTGCCCTTTACTCTGTCAATGTGATGTATAGCATTTATTGATTTGAGTATGTTGACCTATCCTTGCATCTGAAAGATAAACTCCACTTGATCATTGTGAATGATCCTTTTTATGTGCTGATGAATTTTGGTTTGCTAGTATTTTGTTGAGGATTTTTGCATCTATGTTCATCAGGAACATAGGCCTGTAAATTTCTTTTCTTGTAGTGTTCTTGACTGGCTTTGGTATAAGGATAATGCTGGCCTCATAAAAAGAGTTTGGAAGCATTCCTCTTTAATTCTTTGGAAGAGATTGAGAAGGCTTGGCATTAGTTCTTCTTGAAATGTTTGGTAGAATTTCTCCATGATGCCCTCTGGTCCTGGGCTTGGTTTGATGAGATATTTTTTATTACTGATTCAATCTCATCACTTGTTATTGGTCTGTTTAGATTTTCTTCTCCTTCTTGATTTAGTCTTCATTAGGTTCTATGTTTCTGGGAATTTATCCATTTCTTTTAGGTTATTCAATTTGTTGGGGTATGATTGTTTATAGCAGTTTCTTAAGATTTTTTGTATTACTGTAGTATCAGTTGGAATAATTCCTTTTCATTTTTGATTTTATTTATTTGGATCTTCTCTCTCATTTTTTTTTTTTTAATTTTCAGTCTCCTCATATATGTTTTTGACCCAAATAAACTTATCTCTATTTTAACCCCAGAGTGTTTCACACATATTAATAAATAATCTGAATTAATAATTTATTACACAGTTGCCTTATAAAAAATGAAACATTTTGCATTACAACAGATTGTAATTAATCCCTAATGTAATTAAGGCTAAAATGTAACATAAAGAGGTGACATCTTGAAGGAAATCAACAAACTTCTTTCTCTGTCCTTGACTGCTGGTAAGTTGCTTGTTTAGAACATAATCTATAGGATTTGCATCTGTCAGAGAGTATGTTACATATGTTTTGTTGATGATAAACAATTTCATTGGCAGAAACTTCTATTATTTGGAGATGAAACCCAGAGTAGAAAGAGAAATTCGTGTTAAAAGAAAAAAGAGGTGAATTAAATATTTGTTGATGTTATTAAAGATAATAGTGATCCTTTATTATACCCCAGCATTTCTCTCTGATACAGTCCTCAGAAATGGAGCTTACATTTTTCTTTCACAAATAGAGCTACAAAAGCTATGCAGAGGAAAAACGTGGTAAAATTTGCTAGAAAAAAAAGAAGGTATCAAGGGTTTGGGGACTCTGTAGGAAATAAATGCTTGGAACTGGTAGCAAGAACACCAGTTAGGGAGGCTCTTTAAGTGAGGGGATTGTTTTAAAAGAGGAAATAAGAGGTGATTAAATGAGAGGGGGCACTCATGTAGGTTTCAGTCTAAAGAATTCTTGTCTCATATGGGTATAATCAGACAAGGTAAAGAAAAGCCTAATTTGCATACTTTTCTTCCCTCAATATCATATATCCTTGGTGCAATTCCAGGATGCTTAGAGAAATGAATATTTAACATTTCATTACTGTTTATTAATGAAAATGAAAACTCTGAGAAACAGGCAGGAGTATGTGATTTGGTGATTTTTATTATGCTTAGGAATTTTCTGATAGCTATTTGGGGGGGGGGAGAAGAAAGAAATTTGTAGCTACCATCTCTCATTAGCCCCTAATTGACACCATTAAGGAATGAAATTTTCTCACCCAGTATGTGTGATCTACAGCTGCAGATTAGTTGCTTATTATTTGTTCGTCACTACCTCTGATTAAGAGCCACAGGTTCAATGTTCACTATTTCTGATTAACGGTCCATACATGGCATGTTCAGGAGATGATTCTAAGTTGTCATGACCTAGGGGAAGCCATATCATGATAAAGGTAGGATAGTTTTCTATCCCGCAATATAAACCAGTTGTCTCGAACTATCCTCATGATCTTATTCGAACAATTTGCTTTATGGGTGTTTAATTCTTTCCCTACAAATCTTTGTTGAATCATCTCATACTTTAGTTTTTTTTTTTTTTTTTTTTTTTCAAGTACCCTTGTATGTAGTGGAACAGTCACGTGGGAAAGAATTAGGCAGGACAGCCTAATTTCAGAACTCGAAAGTTCTAATAAAGCGAAAACAGTCTTGTGGATAAAATCAACCACATTTTGAGCAGACCTATTGCCCTAGATTTTCAAGGACATAGACACAAAAAGAAAATGACAGTGTAATTTGGGAATGCAAAGTTAAAAAAGTTTAAAAATGGGTATTCGGCATGGGAGCATACAGAACAATGCCAGGAGAGTTCTCCAGGGGTCATTGAAAGGCACACTGGCTACAACTTCAGATAGCATATTTTGGTGACAAGGAATAACCTTCTACAAGCTGACCACCTAGCAACTACCCCTATCTGACAACCTAACCAATAGGCTTGTGCACAGTTTTATGTGTGTGTGTGTGTATATACATGTATATATGTATGTGTGTGTGTGTGTGTATATATGTACTATATTAATATATTTTTTTTCATAGGACTGGGTTTTCCAGATAAAATATGGATGCCCAGTTAAATTTGAATTTCACTTACATTTTTCAGTGTAATACATGCATAGGACATACTTACATTTTAAAAGTATTTGTTGATTATCGG
This sequence comes from Galeopterus variegatus, assembly GCF_000696425.1. NCBI lineage: Eukaryota > Metazoa > Chordata > Mammalia > Dermoptera > Cynocephalidae > Galeopterus > Galeopterus variegatus. The sequence goes on from NW_007727434.1 coordinate 27,817, forward strand.
AAATTCAAATTTAATTGGCATGATCTATGGCAATGCCAATTACACAGGACAGAGAAGGAAGTAGCCTAGATACAGTTTATATTACTTGCCTCACAATCTTTCAAGATTGGAAATGACATTCTTCAAGACATATTCATTAGATAAAACATAGGAATAGGTGGAGCTAAAGACACTGGAACAAAAAAAAGAGGCATCCTAACTGTAGTAAGAGGAGTGACTGTAGGGGTTAGAATCAGCTACCCCTTTTCAGGAAGATTCACCTCTTGCAGAAATTCAAATAGTGTACTCAGGCATAAAGCTTGCTGCATTGGTGGTCCTCATCTCATCAGAAAATGACAACAAACAAATAATATTTGCCTTTTTTCATCTATATACTAGCTACTACAAATGGAGACACTTAAATAATTTCACTTGAAAATGACATGGGCTTTAAATCAAATTAGCTTGGATTCAAATTGCAAGTATTTCCTCTGATTAGATGGGAAAAAATAGACCATATTATCTAAACTGTCTAAACCTCACTTTTCTTATCTTGAATCAGTAAAGCAATACTGCCCATCAAAGGGCTATGAGAAGTTTTAATATTAGTGATGTACTCAGTTTAGTGCCTGGATTATATTAAGCACTCAATACAGTTTACCTAGTATTGCTAAGAATATACAGCTATAAAATATAAATAAAATTATACATTGGCAATTTTTTACCTAAATAGATGTTTTTAATTAAACTAAACTTTGCTTTTATTTACAAAAGTATCCTTTATTCAACATTTGTTGGAAGAATGAATATATTCAGGTAATTCAATTTAAGCATACAATTTATTGTCCAATAAAAACAACTTAGAACCATGCTCTATCATCTCACCTCAAATTTTTAGAACCTTCCCACTGGGCCTAGAAAAGTTATTTGTAGGAAGATATAGTTTAATTTGTGTACCTACTTTAGAGATTTCCACTTCTGCTGGTCTGATTGGGTTTCAATTGTTCAATCCACAACAGAAGTCACAAAACTTATCTTGTTGCTGTGTCAATTATTACATGAAAAAAAATTATTAATTTTTAACTTTTCTTCCTTTATGGGAGTTTATAGCTATGTTGTTCACAAGCTATTGTAAAAATAAAATGATTTATTATTATTATTATTATTTCCAGACCAAAAAGAAAATCATTCTGGAAAGAGCAAGCATTATCCATTATGAATATATAGTAAATTATAACCAAATTATTACTAAAACCATTATTTTTAATAGCATAATTAGAGTTTCCATTATTCACAATAAAAAGAAAATATGAGTGAAATAAAATATTTTCTTGTCTCCCAAGTTCCACATTTATATTGTTCTTGCTGGCATTTATGTATATGTTGACCATAACTTGGTAGCTAAAAAAAAAATAAAATAAACTTTCTCTTTCACACCAACAGAAACTGACTTCTAAATTAAAGCTACTTCATATATTCAGTCTTTTCACAATAGGAATTGATGATCTATTATTTCATGTGGCTTGGGGCTTTTGACAAGAAAAGTAAAAAAAAGGCCTGGTAATTTAGAGAATTAAATTGTATGGATGAGCAAGATTAAATTCTGTACAAAAAAGAAAGAAAAAGCTAGAAAGAAATTCATATTGATATCAGACAAATGTTTTGATGAAGGCTTAGAAAAAAAGAATAGACACTAATCAAACTAAGTATCATTCATGCACTATGCACAATGTAACAAGAACAGATGTGAAGGGCTGATGTTACAATAATAATGAATAATAAAGCTATTCAATGCCAACTCCCATCTTACCTGATTATTACTGCTTCTCTGATGGAATTATATATAAGAAAAGTACGTCGGTAAAGCACTAAATACATTCCAATTATTGAATTCACCATCAATCCATCACCATAAATGACTCACTGACAGCATTTCAAGTCATCTATAAGGGGCCTGAATCAGAAGGACACACTGTAAAAAGAAATAAATCTAGAGATAAAAAAAAAAAAGCTGTGCTATTGAAAAATAATACTAATCACAATAACAACTGAGCACTTTTTATGTTACTGGTCATGTGCCAAATGTTTTATTTTTTATTTTTATTTTCTACTCTTCCCAGAAACCCTGAGGTAAGTATTATTGTCATCTCCATTTTATAGGTAAAGAACTTAACTTAAAGTTGTTAACTAAATTAGTAAATCTCACATGACCTGTAAGTGGAAGAGCCAGGATCTGTGTATAGTCCTTTGACCCTCAAATGTCTATACTATAGACTCTGCTACCTGGTCAATACATGGTCATAACCCGATTCAGTTTTCTCATCAGTAGAATAGTGCAAATAGTAATACCCAGCCCTGGGGGTTATTGTGGTCGCAAATGAGAAAACATTTGAAATCTGTAAAAGTTATAAAGCCTAATCCCATTACAGATATTTTTACTGTTAGCAAATGGTAAGTTCAGGCCCTGGGTTTATTAAAAAATAAATAAAATAAGGCTCTGACTTCAAAATACTTACAATATAGTTTGACAATTTAATAGAAAATTAAAAATAGACAATAATATGAAAACTTCCAAAAGGATTTACAGGAAGGAGAGATCTGATATGAAGGACATTGGTTAGGAAGAAAGAGAGAAGGCTCAAACAGCGGGTAAGGAAACTAGAAGGGGACATTTAGAACAATATCCTAGGACTAAACAGAAATATTCTGAATTTACTTAACTCAACTGGCTAAGTACAGTATATGACAGTTTCTAATTCCTCATAGACTGACCAATAAGGCTTACTTTTTACTCATAGGTAAAAAGTAATAGATAAAATATATTTCTGTAATTTTAATTGTGCATAACATTTTGTAGTGATTTTGCACATCTTTTATAGGGCTAAATTTTGCAATTAATTTTCTAAGAAGGTATCTGTTCACATCTCTTTTTGCTTGTTTTCCATTGGTTTGCCAAGTATTTCCTCCTCATTAGTTGAAAAAGCTTCTCACGTATTAGGATATCAGTCCTTTGTGATATGAGTTGCAAATATTTTTCTAATTAGTATTTGTCTTTTGACTATACCAATATTGACTTTACTGTGGAATATAAAAGCATACATTAGTTTTTAGTTTTTTATGAATTCTCAGTTTGTGACATGCTGAGAAAAAACCCTCTCTATTCTGAGATTTTTTTTTTATAATTGTTTCATGGTTTCTTCTGGATTTTTGTGTTTTTATTTTGAAACAAATGGAATTCTCCATAGAGAAAAAGTGTGATAGGTTTCAAATTAATCTGTTTTCCTGGGCCGACCCCGTGGTTCACTCGGGAGAGTATGGCGCTGTGAGTGCAGCGGCCCTCCCACCGCGGGTTCGGATCCTATATAGGGGTGGCCAGTGTGCTCACTGGCTGAGCCCGGTGCGTGCGACACCAAGCCAAGGGTTACGATCCCCTTACCTGTCACAAAAAGAAACAAACAAAAAAAACAAATTAATCTGTTTTCCAGGAGTTTACACAGGAGTTTACACAATTGTTCAAATAGTATTTATTACTAAAATGAAACTTTATCTTTCACTAAATTTAATGATCTGTTAATTTCTGCATCAACATCACAGAGCTTTAAAAAGCATTATAATTTTATAATATGTGTTATACTGTAATAGGGTTAGTCTTTCAACATAATTCTTCATTTTCAGAATTTTTATGGATAGATACTCTTACTTGCTTATTTCACCACATAAACTTTAGATTCAGATTTTGTAGTTCAAAATTCTCTTATTTTTATTTGGTATTTCCTTAAATTTATTGATTATCTTAGGAAAAAATTTAGCTTTGTTAATATTGATCCTTCTGCTTTTCAAACAGCATATAAAATATGCAAATAGCATAACTAAGGTCTTCTGACATTTTCCTCCTCGATATTCACATCCAAGATATAGCAAAATAAACTTGACAGTCTAGCCTGATGGGGGAGGACTTGAGGTTTATCTTGATGTCATTCTTAGCATATGTGTAAAAAAAAAAGTCACCTAGTTCAGATTAGCAATCTGTTGGAGGCTCAATGTGGAAGGGTGAGATCAGACCACAGCAGAGGCTGGGATAAACCCCAGGTCCCTGAGCTGGATGAAGAAGGGGGAAGAGAGGCTTGAGTTCCACTGCCAATGAGGCCTGAGGAAAGACTGAGGCCGCTGAAAGATGACTTATTACCGGAACCTTTGCCTAAAGCCAAAGGAACAAACACCCCACAGAGCACTGAGGCCAGCAGGGGAGGTGCAATCAGGTAGCAATACTGAATTTTCCTCACTCATCCTTCTTGCAGTGTAATTTAAATATGCAGCAGCATACCCCAGCCTAATTGTGTTTCTTATTTATTGTCTGTCTCCTGCATTCTAAAATATCAGTTTTAGGAGCGTAGGAATTTTTCTACCCTAATTGTCTTATTGTATCTCTAGTGATTAGAACACTACTTAGCACTTAGTAGGCACTTCAAAAATATTTTTGAAAGAAAACTCAGTAAATATATACTGAATAAATAAATGAACAAATGCATGAATAAATGGGATAATGTTTCTGCTAAAGATATTACTTCTAATTATTGCACTTCATTAGTTTGTTGGTGAGATGGGCCATGAGAAAAGAGGAAAGCCCCAAAACGCGGAGATGTGGGCAGAGAGGTGTGTGAGTGTTGAAGCCAAGCATGCAATTATTCTTTCTCTTGAATTGTAGTATGTTTAACTATGTAGTCTAGGTAAGCTAAAATTATTTCTTAAATAATTTCTTTTTTATTTTTATTTAGTTAGTTAGTTTTATTTTGAAGTTGAATGTATGGCCCTGATCCTGGTATTTGCCTGATAGAACATTTTATTTGGGGGCCGGCCCAGTGGTGCACTGGAGAGTGTGCCGCTTGGGAGTGCGGAGGTGCTCCCGCCGAGGGTTCGGATCCCATGTGGAGACCGGTTCCCGCTCACTGGCTGAACACGGTGCGGGCGCAACACTGAGGGTTGCAATCCCGTTACCGGTCAGTAAAAAAGACAAAAAGGAAAAAAAAAAAAGAACATTTTATTTGGGGTTTTATGATCATTTAAGACCTTGACCTTTCACCTTTCCTCCTAAAAGCAAATTGGAGTAAGCATTGACTTTGCTTGTTATCATAGAAAAAAAATATGTTCCAGATAAAACTTTGCTTTCAGTGGCTAATGTACAGCTTCTTATTCATGTGTTCATTATGAGTGAACTTGACCATTGCAATAGTTTCCATAATCGCTTCCCTACCGTTAGAACAATTTTTGATGATATCACCTCATGCTTCACTTGCTTAATTAGACCCCAGCGCATCAATGAGTCATTTTAACTTTTTTCTGTGAAGGCTTTTCATGCCCAGGGCTAGCCCCTGTCTTGAAGTTTTATGCTGTTCTTCTTAACCAAGGTTGTAAGATATTTGGGTACAGTTGCTTTCTAGACAATTTGAGTAAGGTTTTATTGCTAACAAAATGAATCTTTACCAATTTCTTTAATGCTTTCTTAGTGGGGAAGTATTTGGTGTTTATTGAATGCCTGCTATGTATGAGGTTGTGTGTTATATATGTCACATTCATGGTTTCATTTAAAATTAAGATATTATTTTCCTTCTGGTAAATTAGTAATTGCTCACTGTAAAAATTTGGGGAACACAAAAATTTACAAAGCAGAAGACAAAGCTAACAAATCTCTCCCAGCCCCAAAGAAACCATTTTTAATGTTTTGATGTATGATATATGTATGTATAGAGATTTTCTATGGACATATTTAACACATGTACAGTATTCTGCTATTCATAAACTTGTCTATTTATTAACTCGGTTATTTTCTCATTTTATTGAAATATTTTTGAAACATTCTGTTCAATGATTGTGTCTGCTTTTTCTAATGGGTAGCTGGAATTGGAATTGATGGAATTAAAAGTATGAGTTCACACAAAGAAGAGAGAACTTTGGAGGTACAACCTAATGTGGGTAATATTCCCATGATTTGGTGCTCATGCGTTATCTACAGTGTAATTTAAGAACAGATTTTAAAAAGTATGATTTCTTAAGCCATAAGAGAATTGTGTAGTAGTCCTCTACAATAAAGAGAATTGTGAAGAAAATTTTATAAGTAACTGATTTATCAATAACTAACTTATATTCTGTATTCTAACATAGACTATATATATGAGTGTATGTGTTTGGATATATGTAAATTTATAAATTATCAGCTAATTCCTTCCTCCAGCTGAGGTGAGGGGTGATGAAAACATGGTCTTGTCCAATATCAAGGGAGTTACAAGCATGTAACTCAGTTGTGTAGGGTGATTGGAGATGGGAAAGTGTGGAATCAGAAACTTATATGTAAATCCAGGATTCTTCAAACTCTTGCTTAAATTCCTGCTCTATTTATTTCCTGAATGGCACTCAGGTAATCTTGGGAAATAGTATTAGTGAAAAGTTAATATCATAACAATCATCAAACACAGAGAGCTGTTTTTTCAGCAGGACCTTAGTTGATGGTAGCCCAGAATTCGGGAGCAGGACAAAGGAAGTCCCTACTGTCATCTCCACAGCTGTCTTTTGTATTCATCCAGTAGAAGGAAAGGATCAGAAAGAAAAATGCAAAGATCATGCTGACAGAGACATTACTGGAAGCTTTGTCCTATATGAGGATTGTCATTTCAGTTTATTTACTTTTTAAAAGTTATTCAGAAAATAAATTAAAAAATAAAATAAAATAAAAACTTAATTTGAAATCAGTGAAAATAGCTGAAGACCCCAAAGACCATTTATGAGACAATATTCAAGATATAGAAAGTTAGTAGACATTACACAGGAAAGCTCTCCACTGGAGAAGACCACTGCAGAGTTTGTTGGTAAAGGCTTAGGGAACACAAAGGAGAGGAAGCACATAGTTTACGAGTTTATTTCCTAGGACACTGTTTTGATAGTGGTGGTAGTAAAACTTTCTTTGAGATAAATTGGTAAAGCGGAAGGTTGACATCAACACAGCACTGAATAAGACTTTGTAGACATGTTCTTAGCAACCTCAGAATGAGCCTATTATTTGTACAGCTTTATGTATGATCCTCTCAGACAGGTCAGTATTTCCTAGAGTTTATGCTGAGGTAATTATTTGGGAAATTCCAAATTGCTCCAGAATAAAACCTTATATTGGGTAACTGTTTCAAGGAGCCAATTTCATCTCTGTAACATTTTTTTTTGTAGTCTTTCCTCATAATTTTTATTTTCTTTAACTTTTATAAATATATGCCATGCTTAAGAAATCAAGTAATTCTCAGGAATAATTCAGGTTGATAAAGCAAATCCAGACTGAAGATATTACATTTAAATTGTTTACCCTGATAGATTAATAATAAGCATAAAATAACTGCAAATATAAGAAAGTCCAATGAACATTTCACTTTAAATTAACAAATATATTGAAGCAAACAAAGAGTTACTTGACAGCATTTCGGTGAATTTGACTCCAACAGCTGAGATTTTGTGTTTTTCTACCCTCTATTTATTGAGTAGAAATGGAGGGAATTAAGAGAAAGTGTCAGGCAAACTAGAAGATGTTTGATATGACAGATTTAATTAGCTGACACAAATATTATAATATACTAGCACTTTTAATAACATGACCTTCAATTGTTCCTCAGGGGACAAAACAAAACAAAGAGGAAGATCTGTCTTCTAAAATGACAGCTGCTGGTAATTCTTTGTATTTACACATTTCCTTCCCTCTAAAAAGCACAACACCTTTTTAATTTTGTGCTATTCCTCTAAGGAAGGGTCTGAACTCACATTCCTGATCATTCAGCTTTTTCACAGCAGGTTAAGTTCATTGCAAAGTCAGGGGAATAACGATTTTCCCAAATCTAGGACTAGGAAAGGCCATAGAAGGGGAATAGAATGGAAAGCACTGAGTTAAAAGATTAACATTGATCCTAGATTATCAAAAAAGTCACCTAAATATTCTTCTACTGTCTGTGCTATCTCCAGATGCTCAATCTGTCATGGCCTGTCTACAGATATATGCTTTCATAAACACACCTTTGATCATGCTGCAGCCACATGTAAAATGTTCACAGCTTTTTATAACTGAAGTATAAACACTATCCCCTTAACCCTCTGGCCACTGCTTATCTTCCCACATGCTTCTGTACTCCTCACTTACAGAAAGCTGCCACTTCAACCAGGCTGCTCTATGTTTTCTTAGCTTGACAAGCATTATAGCCTTCCCACCCTGTCTCATAAAACCACACTCACACACATACATGAAATGTCTGTCTGCTGCTGCTTAGCCATCCTTTTCATTGATATCTTCCCCAAATATACTAGAAAAAATGATTGCTTTTCACTCGATTTCTAGAACACTCTGCTTTTATAGTTAATAATGTGATTTACATGCCCATGATATGTTTCCTTGAGGTCAAAGTGAGGTCCTGTAGCCAGGGACTCGTTCCTGCTGCCTGGTCTTCCAAGTACATCCTTGTTACTCAGTAATCATCCAGTGTTTTAAAAAACAATCACTGATATATTCAGTCCATTTGGTCTGCTATGACAAAATACCGTAAGTTGGGTGCTTATAAACAACAGAAATTTCTTTCACACAGTTCTGGAGGTTGGAAAGGCCAAAATCAAGGTGTCTACAGATTCAGTGTCAGGTGAGGACCTGCTTTTTGGTTCATAGATGGTGCCTTCCTGCTGTGTGCTCACATTGACAGAAAAGGAAAAAAGCAGCTTGCTCGTGCCTTTTGCATAAGGGCACTTTTTTATAATGATTTAATCACCTCCCAAAGGTCCTGCCTCCCAACATTGTCACATTGGTGATTAGGTTTCAACCTAATATTTTGGGGGCTGTGGGGGAGGCAAACATTGTCTGAACAAAATTTTATGAACTTTGAGATGTGGATAACATAAATAAAGCAGAGCATTATTCCAATTATATTCAAATTTATACTTAACAAAGGTCACAAGGTAGTCAGTCACGAGGTAAATGCTTCTCCACTGGCCTGTCAATGTCCTTGCTCTGAGCCTACCTTGTGTCTTGTTTCCATAGACCAGTAGCTGGACACAATTCCACATAATGAACATTTTACCTGATTCTACAGATTCTTGATTATATCCCTCTATCAGATTCATCTGGCTCAGATTTCTCTGCTTAATAATTTTTTAGAGGTTTCAACTTTAGGCAATTGGATAAAATAATTTAGAACACACTGTTAGTTGAATGTTTTAGAGCCAAATGAACAAGTAACATATGAAGGAAAGTAACTAACACTTACTGAGTGTTGGTATATTCCAGGTGTTAAGTAAGGATATATGTGAATATGTCTTATTTATTTTCAATTTTTAACAATGAGGAAATTGAAACTTGGGACAGTTAATCAACCTTCCCAAAGTCACACAGTCAAAGCAGCAAAGTGCATATTTCTCCTCCACTGCTGCTTTTAAAATAGATTCTGTTTCTCTTGAGTAAACACCTAGGTGAGGTATGGCTGAGTCATATGATAGATGTATGTTCAATTATTATTAAAAGTCTCAAACAATTTTCCAAGTGGCATATAATTGTACACTCTCACCAGCAGTTTATGAGTGCTCCAACACTACCACTTTTTGCCAGAACTTGAAATTTTCAGTCCTTTATAATTTTAGCCACTCTAGTAGGTGTGTATTTGTATCTTCCTGAGGTTTTTATATGCATTTTCTTAATACTGAGGTTTTTATATGCATTCTCCTAATGACAAATTATACTGAGTGTCTTTTCATGTGTTTATTGGCTCTTTATACATTTTCTTTTATGAGGTGTCTGCTCAAACCTCTTGCCCATATTTATTGGATTGTCATGTATCCACACAAGACTTGTACACAAATGTTCCTAGCTATTTAATTCACATTAGCCAAAACACAGTAAACAACCCAAATATCCAACAATAGGTGAATGGATAAATGATATATAAGATATATTCATGCAATGAATACTAGACAACAACTAGAAACTACTGATACATGCACCAAAATGAATGAACCTCATTAGCATGTACAGAGTGAAAGAAACCATACCCAAATAGAAAATAGCCTATGTTTTAATCTATAGATAGATCAATAGCCAGATATAGATATAGATATATGAATCCATAATTACAAAAAGTAAAAATTAATCTATAGTGACAAAGAAAACAAAGTCAGCAATTGTCTGGGGCCATGAATAGAGGAAATTTTAAAGGTGATAAGTATGTTTTGCTTAGTATCATGTCAGTGATGATGTCAAAGGGGTATACATCTGTCAAAAACTTTCAAATTGTACATTTTAAGTGGGAACAGAAATTATACCTCAAGTTGATAATAAACATAAAAATAGACTATAGAGATATATGATAGAGAGGATAGATATATATTCATACATATGTATGAGGGGATAGGTCAAATAAAATATGATTCTAGTATTATCCTTCTCTCTATATCACATGAGATTAAAGAAAATGTTTCGATACAGAAATCCCTCTACCCTGGTTTTGATCATATCTGTTGCTACCTCTTGTCGCATCCTCTTATTTCCATGCCATTCCCTGATTTTCCCATAATCCCAATTAACTAATAATATGAAAGTTCTGCTGATGATTGCTTATGCTAAAGACTTTAAGTTTGTTGGTGACACTGCTTCTAAAGTCATAAGGTATTCGTTCTCTGTTTGTGCAATATAACATAAAATACTCCCTCTGAAGAGTAGTATCCTCTGCTAATGTGTACCCTACCAAACATTAATTACTCCTGAGAATTATCAGAAAATGAGTTATCTCTGCCATTAATAGTCTCAGTATGAGCAATTCTATATTCACAATGACTTTAAGAAGGAAAGAACCATTTTCATGTTCAACATTATCTTTAAATAAATAAATAAATAACAGTTTTCTTCATCATATAGTAGCTGACAAAGGGATCAAAAGAACAAAATACCAGCCCACTGCAGCCTCCCGGGTCTTTACAGTCTCACGCCCTTTTGCAGATACATTGCATCATAAGAAAAATATCTTTAATGTAAAAATGCTTTAAGAATCCAAAGGCAGGGGTTTCTAAGGGAATCCTTGCATCACTCAAATTACTTCATTTATGTTCCATCTACTATTCAAGGAGCAGGTTCTACTCACCTGCTACATAATAATGTATAATTATTATGACAGAAAAAAATGGGAAACTAAGAGGTAGCTATCCATAGGTCTCTTCATACTACCAGAGGCATAAATACTTTTTAACACATTTTTTTAAAAGCTCATGAAATATTTACTGAATGTATGGATACATATCAGGTTAAGTCTAAAAAACAGTTATTTTTAAAATTGTTTAACTTGCTTCAGAATCAGAAATAAAATGTAATACCTTATGGAGACTGGTATTGATGCTCTGGTATCATCATAACACTTTTCCCTTTAAACATATCTCTCATGCCTATAAAGTTCTAACACCTGAAGGAGAAATATATACAGGAAGAAATTTAAATGAAACTGAGTGGGAAATCTAGCTCAACCATGACATTTTCAAAATGAGTGCTTGACCTGATTCCTAGCTTTAAAAATGAGGTTGTGTGATTTCCACATTCTCACATTGTAGCTATGGGTCAGTAAATCACTTGGAGGACTATCTCTAATAAATTAGGTACAATGCAAATATAGAGATTTGCTGAAGTTAAACTCAGGTTCTTGTATTTTATAATCCTCATACTCCAAGTTTCCCCATGCCATCTTTCTGATAAAAAAAAGAAAAAAGAAAAGAAAATGATTCAACGTAGCTGCTCTATCTCTGAATAGAGCTCAAGAATTCTTTTTATTTATATTTTGATTTATACATATTTATGAGTTAACTATCATTATTTGTGTAAAGTGTGCGATGATGAAAATCAATATTATTAGTGTGTTTATCACTACAAATCGAAATGACTATTTGTGTCCCTTACCCAAAGGCTCCCTATCCTCCGTCCCCCCTCCCACTTCCCTCGGATGTGTACCTCTCCCTAACTCAACTATTTCCATTTTAATTGTTAACATGGGCTAGTTGTGCTCCAGATAGTTGCCAGAAATACAATTTTGAACTCTATGCCATGTGAGATATATAAATATACATCAAAAGTTCTACTGAGATAAAGCATCTTTAGGATAATTTTCTGATAGACAGTCATCTAGCTCTGAAATCTAATACTAGGTAAAGCCAGATAAATGAAAAGTTCTCTGTGCATCAATATGAGTTAAAGAAATCATTAGAAAACATGGGTTTTAGTGATTTACTTTTTGACAGGACAAGCCAGAACACTTGGGAGATTAAGAAGGGTACTAAAAATACACATAAATTTTTTGAAATATTTATTCGCCGATTTTTTAAAAATATTGGTGGATCTATAAAGTTGCTCTATGCTATTTTCAAAGCAAAAATTATTTGTCAACATTAAAAAATAAAGTATATATGTGCATATTAAGTAAAAAGAAATATGTTTTGATTTTCTGGAGTTTTAGAAAATACAGAAGGAGGATGATCTCTATACATACTTAGGTTTTGTACAAATTTAGGCTACAGCAAGTTACCTGTGTGTCTCCGTTGTAATGTTAAGTGCATTTTGTGAAGAATTTATTTTTAATATAATTTTTTAAACGCTTTTCATAAGCCATTTTGAAAGCTGCATTTTATGGTTAACGAATTTGAAATTCCCCCCACCATCAAATAATTCTTCGCTATAGGCCATAATATTTTAATATTTTTAAAGAAGAAAATACTGTCTTTAAAGGTGCTGAGGTACCTAGTAAGATCAAATTAAATTCTATAAGATGGAGTATATTCTCATTTCTTTATATTTTTCATATTGAAATGTATAAATATTTTAAATCAAAGAGTTTTGAAAACTCTTTGCCTTCATTCAAAATACCTTTCTAAATAATTTACAGGAATTTATAGTTTATAATTATTTACAGGAAAATGCACATGAGTTGTCTCTACTTATGATGACTGCTGTGGATTGACTGAATTGTGTTCCCCAAAGTCCATAAATTAGAAGCTTAATTCCCACTGTAACTGTTAAGTGTGGGAAATCCTATTATGGTAATTCAAGGTGGGGCCTTGAAGAGGTGATTAGCTTATAGGACCCTGCTGTGATGAATGGATTAAAAGTGGTGGTCAGGGGCGTGGTTCTGAGGGCTTAAAAGAAGCGATTCTGTCTCTCTCTCTGCTTCCACCATCTTGCAATGTGAGATCCCTGGGTCACTGTCACCACCACTAGATGGACTTTGGACTTCCCAGCCTCAGAAACTGTAAGCAATAATTTTGTTTTCTTACAAACCACCCAGTTGCAGGTACTTTTTATAAGCAACAGAAATGGACTAATACAATGGACTTTATGTTTTTCAAATTTTAAATGATGCAACATCATAGATATCATCAACTTGTTCCATTTTAGCAAGGAATACAAATTTATCTAATTAAAAAATATAAACTCCATCAAAAGGTTTCTTCCACTAGTCAAGATATTACAAATAATATTATAGACTTCCAGAATTAAGTTTTATATTCCACTTGCACTAGCATAATTTATTTTTCCTCCATTGCTTTTTACAGGAATAAATTTCAGTGTTTTCTCGTTTGCAAGACTTATTTCAATAACTGAAATTCACTTAAAGTTTCAAAACTGAAGTTTTTAGTGCTCCATTTTTTGAACATATTGATAAAAAAAAATTTTAGCAAAGTACAGCTAAAATGTAAAATACCTGTAAATTGTAACAACTACAGCTTGTATTTGATTGGTGAAACATCAGTTTGTTTAGAGGCTTGCACCAAAGGCAATTCTAAGTACATTTACGTTACAGAGGTTCTTGAATTACTAAGGACAGTTTTATACTCCTATGCTATTCTACTGAACTTGTTATTTGTGTTTTCATCACATAAATGTTTTTATTTTCAGTGATGAACTTTTAAAATAAAATTTTAAAAACATTTACAGTAATGTCAGATGTATCATCTCAAATAAAAGAAACATCTAAATGTTTTATATTTATTGTATTTTTGTATGGGAAAAAAATGAATGTTAGTAGAATTAATTTATTTTGCTTTTTGAAACTTCTGATGACATATGTAAAACTGATCGTTTAACTTTTCATGAAGGTTTCATCTGCTAATGGAGCCCACACATTCACAGCTAATGCTTACTTCACCTCTCCTATGTGCATAAGAAAATTTGCAATAAAAAATAATGAAGTTGGAAGCTCGACTTCTCATGAATTTTATTGTATGTAAACAATACCCTAATTTAGAAATAAATTAAATTAATTTAAAAGAATAATCATTGGATCCAAATGAAAAGTCATCCTTCACAATATGTCAATATAACTTTTGCAGCTTCATGTATTAAACCATCATCATTGAGCACAGCCTTTTTTAAATACCTACTAATTTATGAAGTAGATGTCGACCTTGCTGCAGCAGATTTATGTTTCCTGGTTTTCATGTGGTCTGGGCCCCCATAGCGGATAGCAACTGTTGATAAACATTTTGTGCAAGTTACACATTCATTCAAATTTCTTTTGAGAATGAGATAGACAGTAGGGCAGGAACTAAGTTTTTATTAAATATATACTTTGTTTCTGTGAGCCACTTTCTGCCAAAAAAATATACTGTAGAAAATAAATAAATAATATGTTTAGATGCACACTATATATTTTAAAATTCACTTTAGTGAGAACATTCATACTACTATCCATATTCTCTACATATCCCTACATATTTCCATGTTTTGTACCCATCCTGTCAGTGGGGACCTGGAGGCTTCATGCATGTAACAGGCCACTGCATGGGCCAAGGTACAAAAAAGAGCTGTTTCACCAGGTGGCCATTAGGGGCTGCAAAGTGGAAGACCAGAAGGAGTAAAGTGTTCCCACCCTCCTGTAATGGGGGACACTTCCATCTAATAGAGAGCACTTGGCAAGCTTTCTTTGACAGGGAAATGTTAATCATATTTTATCTGAAAAGGGTTGGGAAAAAATCTATAGATTATCACTAGTTGTTTTTCATTCATATTTTATCTTAGAGAATGCTGTTAATTGCACATACAATTCCCACATTAATAGAAACCATGGCAGAAATAGTTAAGTAACAAATGGGGGTCAAACAATTCAATCTTATGCTTAGTTTAATCCAACTATTAATAAAATTTTATTACAAAAAAAAAAAAAAAACAACTCTGGAGCATGTTAAACAGGACAGGATAGGACACCAGGACACTGGGTATTAGGCTGGGTCCATCCTGGGAAAACTGGAATATGGTTACCCTGATTAAATCTAAAGCCTGAAATCTTTTCTAACTCATTTTCAAATTTATGATATTTTTGGTAAGCTCCTCCTTTGAACAAGACTCAGTGTAACCAAATTTCTGCTAACATCTCCTACATATTAAATCCAAATCTGTATGGCTTTTAAAGCATATTTTGCCCTACAAAATTGGCAGCACTTACATAAAATAAAAACTCATAAATTTCCACACATTTCATGTTTCAATTGATCTTGACCATTAACATAATATAAAGGAAAATTCCTGAGGATGCTTCTCAGGATTTTATATCAATGTTTAGCAAATTTTCATACATTTATGTTGAAGTCTTGGCTGATTATTCAAACATTTTTCATAAATCTCCTTTACTCTTATGAATAATATATTGTACATGCTGCATCTCTAGGGATTATAGAATAAATTTTATGTTTTAATAGAACTTATCTAAAAGGTTAAATTTTAATTAGAATCAAATACAGCAATTCCCTAGATATTTGAGGATCCTTCTAGAATGTAATTCCCTTCTGGGATTAGGGACAATAAGAATAAATATGTGATAACCCACGAACACAGATCTGCATTGTTTCTAACAGCTAGTTGCTGTTACATTTTGCATTATTCTATGATGTATCAGACTACTGGGAATACTAATACTGTCACGCGCTGCTTAATGACACAGACACATTCTGAGAAATCCATACTTAGGTAGATTCTTTCATTGTGTTAACATCATACAGTGTATTTACACAAACCTAGATGGTATAGCCTACTGCTCACCTAAGTTATATGGTATAGCGACCATGGTATATGCAGTGCATCATGTACCGAAATGTCATTATATGGAGCATGACTCTGCTTTATTCAGTTGCTCAAATTTCATCAATAGAGTGGACACTTGTTTATATCCCCAGCAACTATATCTCTATTCTTCTGGAAACAGCTCTGATCCCACTCTCAGTGCAGATGGTTTGAGTTGAGAATATAGCCTCAGAAACTATGCTGTCTAGTTTTCTCAAGATACTAGATAGATGATAGATAAGTGATAGATATAGATTAAATAGGGAGATTTGCCCTAACCAGTTTGCAGTGAATTTTTATCACTTGCAACTGATAAAAATCTAATAATAATATGTCTAGATATTATGGAATAATGGATATTTTACCATATGGTCTTTAATGTAACATGACTCTGCCTTTGGAGAACAGCAGAATGATAATGTAAAAAAAAATAATAAACTTGCTTTAATTTATATTTATGATGCTTTAACTCAAATAAAACTTAAGCACACTTTGTTTGCATTTGGTCCTCATGTACATTAATTCTTCCATTAGGTAAATAGGAAGAAAATTATTTTCATCGTACACTTCCAAACATACTGATACTCAGATACCTAATGAATGGTTATGCCCAATTCAATGTTTCGTTATAAATTCAGAGCTGACTACCAAACACATGATTTGACCTATATTATGAACCTTAGATTGTTTATATAGAAAAATAACCTGTTTATCTGTTGGTTTGTTTTTAATTTTTTCATGTCAGAGACACTGTGCGTGTTCTCCCCCACACCCACAACTCCCACCTTGGTAAACACTTGAGAATTTGGTAGTCATATTTTTCCAGATGAACAGCCAACATTATCAAATTGCAAATGGGTTGGGGTGTATGCAAAATGCAGCCAACCAGCAGCTGCAGTTCGTGGGGACTGTGAACAGGAATCTGTTTTACAGCCTGCACTACAGCATTTCCAGTATTTCTGTTATAAAATTGCCTTGATTTTTCAAACCCCCAAGGACTATTAAATAAGATTTTCATACCTTGACATAAGTAGAATAAACCATCTGGTTCAGATGACAGAGCTGCGCCTGAGGGAACAGCAGCCGCATTTGCTCATACTATAGAATTAGCAGAATTAAGGGGTTATTAATGTACAAATATTTCACAAAACGCACTTAGTTTATAAGAGCCATTGATTGAACTGATTAAAATACCTAGGAGACATCTCACACAAAACTCATTATTATGGAGATTTGGCAATACTGACTGGTAAAGGAAAACATCAGAAATGTAAAAGGAATAAAAGTTCTGGGTTTCAGTAAAAAAAACAGTTCCAAAGAAAGGACTGCCTGACTGTACTTTAAAAACGTAATCAGGATGACTTATATGTGTCTATTGCATCGACATCGTCTGTCTCACAATGCAAGCTCTAAAAGGCAAGGACTGTTTTTATAGAACTTAGCAAGGAGCTACATAGATGTGGATATTTAATAAGTGCCCTTTGATCAAAAGGAAAAGAGAAATTGGGGAAAATAAGGATGAAGAAAACTACATAAGTAAGAAAAAGGAAAGAGGAAGAAAATCACTTATGAGTAAGATTAAGGGAATAAGTCATATACTATTTTTTCTATTTTATAAACGCATGTTCAGATGATCTAAAGTGTTACACTCTTGAATTTGGATAAACTAACATAAGTAATGACTGATGACTGTGTTGTAAAAACTCATTTATCATCTACCTAAGAACTATGCTGACCCAAAGTTAACAACTAAAGAAAATCTTGACGCTGCCAGCAGGTGTTCTCTCCAGTTGACCCCGAGGGTATTGTGGTGTCTTTATATAACCAGAATATGCCCTTCTGTTCTCCTCAGGTTTGATAATACTTTATCAATTTTGACTCACTGACAAGCATATCATGTCACATTTAGCTGCTAATACAGATGACCTGCACTCTAGTTTTTTGTCAGGGCATATAATATTAAACTCGCTACAGCTCAGTATCAAAAGTTGGGTTAAGAGAAAGTAATGTTTAGGAAGGATTGCCTGAAGATTATACAGTCTATTTATTTAGATGTCAGGATACATATGCCATTATTTAGCTCATCAGATACCTATGTAGCTGAGGACTACTGTATTGACTTCCCTTAGGACTAGTTTTATTAAATTGTTATTTAGTATAATAGAATTATAACTACATTATAGGAAATGGCACTCTACAATTTAAAGCTGTGTTTAACAGAAGATGTAGCTGAGAATGTTTTTCATTAGGTTGCAGCATCCTGTTTGGGAGGAACTTGGAAAAAGCTAGTTTGTTCTTTATGACATTAAGAATCATATGCTTATTTTATTTTCTCTTCTACTTTTTTATTAGAAGGTATAAGCTTAGAGGCAAACAGTGACTAAACTTTTTGTGTTCTAGCCTCATTTCTAGAATTATTTATGCCTCTATCCTGGTGATCTCTTTCTGACACATACTTTTAACTTTGTATTCTGATGAATGTTATGTATTCCTATGAACTTCCTTAATCTTCTCAGGAATAATAAAGGACATAAATAAATAAATAGCATCAATATAAACAGATTTAGCAAAAAATATAGGTATATCCTAAATATTTTTTTTTCTGAAGGAACTATATATAGTATATTTGAAAAAATTAAAATGGGAAGTATAAGACCCAAATCACCAAGGTTATAAGATGGATTATTAACGGCACTGTACTAACCATATATTGAGTGTTTACTTTGTGTCTGTTATTGGGCTAATCAAACTTCAATTATTTCACAGCTGAGAAAACTGAAGCTCAAAGAACTAAATTAACTTAGGTAAGTTTATGTGAAGTGTTAAGTAATAGAACTGAAACTTTGGCCTACTTTTTTTTTACTCCAAATATAGTTTCTAGTTAAAAAGATCATGTGATGCCTTTCACCATAATGTTTAAATTACGTGTTCCCTCAGTTAAGAGCTAAATAGTAGCTCAGACATTAGAGACAAAGATCAGCCTACCCGTTACCTCATGGAACTACAAACAGCATAAAATTGCTGCCCAATGGCTAATCAACTCTTAAATGCATCAACAGGATTATGTTCACAGGAGGAGATGATGCTGTTATGCTGTGTGCTAGCTGGACCACATCTCACACACATTTGTAGAAACATACTTTCAAAGAAAATATGACAGACCAATGTCTCCACAGGAAATGGCGAACAAGCATTTCATATAAAATGCATTGCAAGATTAGTCTATACTTAACCTATCAAAGAAGAATACTGCATCATTTATTACCACAATTGTATTAATAAACACCCACAAAATCTAGTGGCATACTTCAATTAACACTATTTGGTCCTCAGTCTGCTGTCCTGAGCTGGGCTTGAGGAAGTCTACTCACGTGTCTGTGTTCAGTTTTGGGTTAGGCAGCTCTGCTGATTCTGGCTGGGCATCTCTCACATATCCTGAGATTCAACTAGACCAATTGGGCCAACTATCCTGTTTCACACATTTAATCTTCCCAGAGGCTGCCAAGACATGTTCTTATGGTGAAGGCACAGTTGCAAGAGAGCAAATGAAAGCATGCAAGGCCTTTTGAGATTTAAGCTGAAAATTAGCACAATATCATTTCTGCTGCATTCTATTGACCAATGCAAATCAGAAGGCTAACTCAAATACAGAGTAGTGTAGAGAACACCTGTTGGGAAATGCAATAAAAGTCACATCACAAATGTCATGGATATAGGGCATAGTAGAGAATTGAGGTCATTTTGCAAACATTTTACAACAAATACTAAGTGAAAACTCAGTATAGTTCTTCTAATAGTTGTTATTTCTGTCTCTTTCTCACAACTATTTAAAATCTAATTTGGCCTTTTCCAGTTCTCTAATTCCTTTCATTCCTTTCCTCAAATTTCCCGGCACTCACCATTCATGTGTTGCTCTAGTTCATCTGAACCCCATGTTCAATCATCTCAGCACAACAACTAAAATGTCCAAGAAAATTAATAATTCTATATGAAACTCTACTATTTTCCCCATGTCAACATGAAACAGTACCCATCCCTCAACATGTGGTGTCCTTGTATTCAAGAAATACAGATTTTCTAGAGCAAAGTCTTGAACATGACTGAACTGATCCAGTGTCATCTGTAATAGTCCACTTCAGTTGGGCTTTCCTTTTATTCATCTCTTAAGAATACCATTGTTTATTCTCAAAGCAGTTCTTTCGAGACTTTTCTTTTTTTTTTTTTTTTTTCCTTTTTGTCTTTTTTCATGACCGGCAACGGATCGCAACCCTCAGTGTCGCGCCCGTACTGGACTGGGACCGGCAACGGGATCGCAACCCTCGGCATTGCGCCCGCACCTCGCTCAGCCAGTGAGCGGCCGGTCTGTATGTGGGATCCGAACCCTCGGCGGGAGTGCCGCTGCGCTCCCAAGCGGTACACTGTAGCAGTGCGCCACCGGGCCGGCCCCTCGAGACTTTTCTATACTCTTTAGACACACCATATCATTTATGCTCAAAAATTGGCCAAACATTCTAACTTACTGAGAAGGCTAGGATCATGAAATATGAGCTCCGTGGTTTCAGCTTACAGCTGTCAGCAAACACTTTTATCTCTTTAAAATGTTTTCCCTCTCCCACTCTTTCCTGTTCCTAGTGAAGGTCAGCCTCTATATCCCTTTTTCTACCATTGTGCATCCATTATCATTTTTTTCTCTTTCCAGAAACTCTAATGAGACCTCTCCCACCTGCATTACAATATGTTGAGATCTCCCTTACATTAAAACACAAAAACAAAAATAAAAACTTTCCCTATCAGGCTTGTCCCATATATTTCCCACTCGCTTTCAGTGCTAATCTCAAACAATCTTCTACATTCTATGGATCTATGCCTTGCTACCACCACATTTTTTAATTCCTTACCATATGGCTTCTTCTTCAACCTCCAAGTTGAGAACTGTACCTTCAATGGAAATGTCATGTAACTTTCTGATGACTCATCAACAAAATGACTTATTCTCTGTATTCTTTATCTTTCATAATTTCTGCAGTCATTGATTTTTCTCTTGCTATGTAAAATCCGTATCTTCTTTCCTTTTATAATTTTATCATTTTTTAAAATTATGCTTTCTTTCTTCTTACTTTTATTTACTGGTTCTTCTTTACTCCTCAGTAAATAACAATAAATTTGGCAATATTGATTGAGTATCTACTTTCTACCAGTGAACTAAATGTTCTATATGCATTATCTCCTTTAACCTCATACAAACCCTATGATAGAGTTACTATGGATATTTCCATATTGCAGATAAAAAATTTGAAACTCTGGTTAGTTAACTTGAGTAAGTTTGCACATGTATTAAGTAATAAAGTTTAAACTGTCTAAATTCAAAAATATTGATCTTAATTACTAATATAAATGGCCAGTTAATAATGTTCCATATCTGTCCCTCAACATTTTTCCATTTATTTTGTTTACTTCACTCTCCCTTGTATCCTCTACTATCTTTTGTATTTAAATGCTCATATCAGTCACTTCAATTCTGCCCCTCACCTGTCCTTTAATCTCTTAAGGTAACCTTTAGTTACCTGTAGCTCACCTCTTTCCTAGACCTATATCCACCTGTCCACTTGTCATATATTCTCTGTTGAACTGAGAATAAGAGAAGTGGGCTAAAACTTATTGAGTAATAATATTAATATAATAATATTAACAATGATATTGAATAAATAATAATATTTTGTCATTTATTTATTGCTTTGCATCTATTAGGCACTAGGCCAAACATCATCCACACAGTATTTTATTTAACCTACTAAAAACTTTTTGAAAATAGAAAGATATCAGAGCACTGGACTTACATTCACACATGTCAGTGGTATCTCTGGCAATATTTGTTAATTTGTCTTGTGCCTGATTTGCTTCATTGATGTTGGTCTCCTAAGTAAGAGCATTTGAATTTGCAACCCTGACTTGGCCAATAAGTACTTTCATTTGATATCTTTTCCACTTCATTTGTTCTTACTGAACTCATCTCCCTCAAGCATCTTTGTCTTTTGACAATTTATCAGTTAAGATATTTTCAAGTGCAACTTAAAAAAGGAAAAGCTAACAAAAATAAGAATGTATTATGTTCCTGAAAATCTAATTGGAGGGCAGGCTAAGATATTTTTTGATCCTTTGGCTCTAGTTCTTTGTGATTTTGGAGACTCTGGCTTCCATGAGAGTCAGCTTTGGTCTTATGCTGGCTTTAAAAGCAGCCTCATGTATCCATCATCCACAACTGCATTCTTCTTCATTCACATCTAGGGAGAAAGTGTTTCTTTCCTTTACCTTCAAACTATATTCTGACTTACACTTGTGTTGAACTACCCTGACATCCTCGGGCATGCCATTTACTAATTGAGTTGGACCTGGGTTCCTTGAAGCAATTATTATGGCAAGAGGGTTATATTTATTATGACACCTAGACAAATCAGGCCCACACACAGATACTGTTTGAGTCCATATTCTGTTGCTTATAATAGAATAATCAAAACTAGGTAATTTACAAAGAAAAGAAATTTTTTTTTCAGTTCTGGAGTCTAGGAAGTCCAAGATCAAGGTGTCATATCTGGGGTGAGGGCCTAAGCAGAAAAGTGCTACGTCAAGTGAACAAAAGTCTACCTCAAATCATAAAAACAGAGTCATGGCCCCTCAGTCAGTTCCCAGACTTGAGCCAGTTTATAGACACAGAACCCCTTGAGTGAAGGGGTGGCTGGGTCCCCTTGAGGAAGTACCCTGGTACACCACCAAAAACTTATACTATTACTCTTTCTCCCATCCTTCTCCAAGTAGACCTGTGGACTTTTACCAGAGTAACTGTGTGTTGGGGAAAGGGAAATAATCAGACCTTTCAGGGATTACTGGACAGTGGATATGAATTGACATTGATTCCAGGAGACCCAAAATGTCACAGTGGCCCTCCAGTTAGA
The DNA here is from genome assembly GCF_000696425.1 of Galeopterus variegatus. Classification (NCBI taxonomy): domain Eukaryota; kingdom Metazoa; phylum Chordata; class Mammalia; order Dermoptera; family Cynocephalidae; genus Galeopterus; species Galeopterus variegatus. The sequence goes on from NW_007727434.1 coordinate 50,839, forward strand.
ATAAGAGCTTATAGGGGTCAGGTAGTTAATGAAGTGTTAGCCCAGGTCTGAATCACTGTGGGTCCAGTGGGTCCCCCAACCCATCCTGTGGTTATTTCCCCAGTTCCAGAATGCATAATTGGAATAGAAATACTTAGCAGCTGGCAGAATCCCCAAATTGGTTTTCTGACCTGTGAAGTGAGGATTATTATAGTGGGGAAGACCAAATGGAAGCCATTAGAGCTGTCTCTACCTAGAAAAATAGTAAATCAAAAACAATACTACATCCCTGGAGGGATTGAAGAGATTAGTGCTACTAACAAAGACTTGAAAGTGGGAGGGGCGGTGATTCCCACCACATCCCCATTTAACTCCCCTATTTGGCCAGTTAAGAAGACAGATGGATACTGGAGAATGACAGTGGGTTATTGTAAGCTTAACCAAATGGTGACTCTAGTTGCAGCTGCTGTACCAGATGTTGTTTCATTACTTGAAGAAATTAACACATCTCCAGATACCTGGTATGCAGCTATTAATCTGGTGAATGCCTTTTTCTCCATCCCTGTCCATAAGGCCCACCAGAAGCATTTGTTTCAGCTGGCGAGGCCAGCAATACACCTTCACTGAACTACCTCAGGGCTATATCAACTCTCCAGCCCTTTGTCACAATTTAATTCTCAGGGGTCTTGATCACCTTTCTCTTCCACAAGACATTACTCTGGTACATTACATTGATGATATTATGCTGATTGGACCTAGTGAGCATGAAGTAACACTGCTCTGAACTTATTGGTAAGATATTTGCATGTCAGAGGATGGGAAATTAATCTGACTAAAATTCAGGGGCTCTCTACCTCAGTTAGACTTCTAGGGGTCCAGTGGTTTGGGGCATGTCAAGATATCCCTTCTAAGGGGAAGAATAAGTTGTTGCATCTGGCCCCTCCTACCACCAAGAAAGAGGCACAGCACCTCGTAGGCCAATCTGGATTTCAGATGCAACACGTTCCTCATTTGGGTGTGTTACTCCAGCCCATCTACCAAGTGACATGAAAGGCTGCTAGTTTTGAGTGGGGCCCAGAATAGGAGAAGGTTCTGAACATGCTCCTGTGCAAGCTGCTCTTCCCCTCAGGCCATATGATTCAGCAGACCCAATTGTCCTTGAGGTGTCAGTGGCAGATAGGCATGTTGTATGGAGAATTTAGCAGACCTCTATAGGTGAATCACAGAAGAGACCCTTAGGATTTTGGAGCAAGGCCCTGCCATCATCCACAGATAACTATTTTCCTTTTGAGAAACAGCTCTTGATCTGCTACTGGGCATTAAAAGAAACTTAATGCCTGACTATGGGCTACCAAGTTACCATGATACCTGAGATGCCCATCATGAACTGGGTGTTATCTGACCCAGCAAGCCATAAGTTGGGCATGCACAGCAGCACTTGGTCATCAAATGGAAATGGTTCACACATGATCAGGCTTGAGCAGGTCCTGAAGGCACAAGTAAGTTACACGAAGAAGTGGCCCAAGTGCCCATGGTTCCTACTTCTGCTGCACTGTCTTCTCTTCCCCAGTGTGCACCTGTGGCTTCATGGGGAGCTCCCTATGATCAGTTGACAGAGGAAGACAAGGCTAGAGCCTGGTTTACAGATGGCTCTGCACAATATGCAGGCACCACCCAAGAGTAGACAGCTGTGGCACCTCACCCCTTTTCTGGGACATCCCTGAAGGACAGTGGTGAGGGGAAATATTCTCAGTGGGCAGAACTTCAGGCAGTGCACCTGGTGGTGCACTTTGCTTGGAAGGAGAAATGACCGGGTGTGCAATTATATACTGATTCATGGGCTGTAGCCGACAGTTTGGCTGGATGATCAGGGACTTGGAAGGAAGATGATTGGAAAATTGATGAGAAGGAAATTTGGGGAAGAGGTATGTGGATAGACTTCTTTGAGTGAGCAAAGGATGTGAAGATATTCGTATGTTTCCCATGTCAATGCCCATCAAAAGCAGAGGAGGACCTTAATAATCAGGTGGACAGGATGACCCATTCTGTGGATACTAGTCAGCCTTTTTCTCCAGCCACCCTTGTCATTGCTCAGTGGGCTCATGAGCAAAGTGGCCAGGGTGGCAGGGATGGAGGTTACACATGGACTCAGCAACATGGACTTCCATTCACCAAGGCTGACTTGGTAATGGCAACTGCTGAGTGCCCAATCTGTCAGCAGCAAAGACCAACACCGAGCCCCCAATACAGCACCATTCCACGGGGTGATCAGCCAGCAATTTGATGGCAGGTTGATTACATTGGACCACTTCCATCATGGAAGGGACAGTGTTTTGTCCTTAGGGAACATACACTTACTCTGGTTATGGATTTGTCTTCCCAGTATAAAATGCTTCTGCCAAAACTACCATCTATGGACTCGCAGAGTGCCTTATTAACCATTATAGCATTGTTTCTGACCAAGGAAATCATTTCACAGCTGAAGAACTGCAGCAGTGGGCTTGTGCTCATGGAATTCACTGGACTTACCATGTTCCCAATCATCCTGAAGCAGGCTGTCTGATAGAACAGTGGAATGGCCTTTTGAAGTCACAGTTACAGCTAGGTGACACAAGCTAGGAGACAATACCCTGCAAAGCTGGGGCAAAGTTCTCCAGCAGGCTTTATATGCTCTAAATCAGCACCCAATATATGGTACTGTCTCTCCCAGAGTGAGGATTTATGGGTCCAGGAATCAAGGGATGGAAACAGAAGTGGCACCATTCACCATTACCCTAGTTAACCACTAGCAAAATTTTTGCTTCCTGTTCCTGTGACTTTACCCTCTGCTGGTCTAGAGGTTTTGGTTTCAGAGGGAGGAATACTTCCATTAGGAGACATAAAAATGATCCCATTGAACTGGAAATTAAGGCTGCAACTTGGCTGCTTTGGGCTCCTCATGCCTCTGAGTCAACAGACTAAGGAAGGAGTTACAGTGTTGGCTGGGGTGATTGACCCAGACTACCAAGAGAAAGTTGGACTAGTACTTCACAATGGAGGTAAGGAAGATTATGTCTGGGATACAGGAGATCCCTTAGGATGTCTCTTAGTACTACCATGCCCTGTGATTAATGTCAGTGGAAAATTGCAACAACCAAATCCAGGCAAGACTATGAATGGCCCAGACTCTCCAAGGATGAAGGTTTGGATCACTCCACCAGGTAAAGAACCACAACCAGCTAAAGTGCTCACTGAAGGCAAAGGGAATACAGAATGGTAATAGAAGAAGGTAGTTATAAATACCAGCTTTGACCATGTAACCTGTTACAGAAACGAGGATTGTAATTGTTCTTCCTGTTGTGTTAAGAATATGTCACTATGTATATATTCTGTACACATATCAAGCAATCATCTTTGTTTTTGTTCCCTTCATTCTTTGCCATGTAACATGAGACTTACCGACTTTATACCAGCATTTAACTATCGTTAACCTTACCTCATAGTATTTGCATTTAATTGATGGGATATTGGGAAAAGGGTAAATATCATCTAAGGACTTTACCTCCCCTTCTGGGAAAGGGATTAATGCATTTTGGTTGTATGCAGGATAGCTGTATCGTGTTAGGTGAAACTATTATGTTATCGTACCATTTGAAGATTAAGTACGATTTAAAGAGATGGTATGGACACCAAGTTGACAAGGGATTGACTTGTGAAGGTTAATTCTATGTGTCAGCTTGATTAGATTAAAGAATTCCAAGAAACCTGGGAAAGCAATTTTTTTAGGTGTGTCCATGAGGGTGTTTCTAGCAGAGATTAGTATAAGAGCCTGAGTGGACTGGGTGGAAAAGAGCAATCCTCAGTGTGGGTGGGAACCATCCAATCCACTGGGGGCCTAAAGAGAACAAAGGACAGAGAAAAAAGATGAGGCTCTCTTTATATCCACTGGGGCTGGGATACACTCTTTTCTCTTGTCTATGGACATCAGAGCTCAAGACTCTTCCTTTTTTGGGTTCCAGGACTTATGCCAAGGACACCATCAGCTTTGCTGGTTTTGAGGCCTTCAGGCTTGGACTGAGCCCTGCTACCGGCACCCAGTTTGCAGACAGCCTATTATGGGACTTCATAATGGTGTGAGCTAATTCCCTTAATAAATCCCTTCTCATATATTTATAACATATCCTATTGATTCTGTCTCTCTGGAGAACCCTGACTAATACAGGGACTCTGCAGAGTCCCAAGGCAGTGCAGGGCATCACATGGTGAGGGGGCTGAGTGTGCTAGCTCAGGTCTCTCTTCCTCTGCTTATAAAGCCACCAGTTCCACTCTTGTGATAGCCTATTAATTCATTAATCCATGAATGAATTAATCCATTCATGAAGGCAGAGACCTCATATCCCAATCACCTATCAAATGCTCATCCTTTCAAAAATCATAGTCAGGGGGCCGGCCCAGTGGCGCACTGGATAGGTGCGCCGCTTGGGAAGCGTGGCGGCGCTCCCGACCGAGGGTTCGGATCCCACATACAGACCGGTTCCCGCTCACTGGCTGAGCGAGGCGTGGGAGCAACGCCGAGGGTTGCAATCCCGTTGCCGGTCCCCGGTCCGGTACGGGGGCAACACTGAGGGTTGCAATCCGTTGCCGGACACGGAAAAAGACAAAAAGACAAAAAAAAAAAAAAAAATCATAGTCAGAGTTCCTACCCTTTTAATACTGTTGCAATGGGTATTAAGTTTCAATATGAATTTTGAAGTGAACAGACATTCAAACATTAGCAGACACCATGAGGTGGACAGTCTAAAACCTCGATGTATGAGGGAAATGCATTATGCTATTCCCTTTTCTCGTGAGTGAAATTCCAGCTTTTACACTTCGCAACTTGAGATTACCTAACACAGATCTTAAATATAGTAGGTGTTCTACTTCTATTTGTAAGCAAACATTGAGCAGCTTGACAGTCTCGGAAGCAAATAAATTTAAGGTTAATTGGTTTAGTGAGTACTAACAAATCAAGCACAATTTAAGATATAAATATTGTATCTCTGAAGCTTATAAGTAAATCCTACATTTATTCTTTTTTTAAAAAATACATATTTCTGTAGCATAAAGGGACATTTGAATTGCCAAAGGAGGTTACGCTTTCTCTACCCATTCAGAATTTTGTAAAAAAAAAAAAGCCATACTTTTTTCTACATTATTTTTTTTTCTAAAGAGGCATCGGGAACTCTATAAATAAAATAATAATTTTTATAATGTTGAAAATAATTTATACTACTTTAAATCACAAAATTAAAATTGTTAAATTTTTCAGATGTTATACTTTTCAGATGCAGAGTTTCAAATGCCCAACCTAATTATAGAATCTATTCTCTTCGCAGTAGACTGAGGGCAATAAAGTGTTATTGAATCAAGTTGAATAATTCCACTTAGAAGTGGACCCTTCCTCTTTCTGACATGCAACTAAACTTAAAAAGTTATCTACATTACTTATATCAGAAGTTTGTAAAGAAATTCATAGAAGAAAATATGATATTGGCTAAAGATGATGGGTTAGTTTTTTATGCTCCATAGTACAATGAAGTCTTTTTAGAAATATTTTCTAAAGGATTTGGTATTTGAGCACCACATATAAAAAAAAAATAATTTTTCAGGAGATATATGGATGTTTCATTCAAAAGGATTATGCTGCTGAATAATTCTTCAGCTAAAATGAATGTCTAAACCTTACCATCCAACTGTACCCTTGATAAAGCATGCAGGGATATGAAACTTTTTTCTTTAAAGTGATAGTCTGTATAATTTAATACCAGGCTCAAATAGGAAAACATAATGTAGCTCTTACTTGGATCTCTAAATTGGTGTCTGTCACAACAACCTCACAACTTGTAAGCATGCTAAACAGGTTGTAATGATCATATTCCTTTGCCAGTAGCAGATCTCAAAAGAGTTGTAGCTTAGTTTTTCTATGCTATAAGTTTTAAAAACACTGCCTAATCATCTGTTTAAATAAAGTCTAAAGTTCTATTTCCTTTTGCACAGTATAAACCCCTAAAGTTAATTCTACTTGTGGAAAAAAAACCAAAATAAAACATTTACAGAGCACAGAAGCCACTAGAGTTAGACTCTTTAACATTTGACCAGTGAAAAACATTGCAGGAGCTAGTCAAAGACAATCCAGCTAGAAAAATATAATTCATACCTTATGTTAGGCCATTTAGCTAACATGAATCAAATACTCTTCAGATTAAAAAATGTGTGACAGTGTGGTCTACAGTCTCAGGAAGCTTCAAGATCCTTTCATAGGGGGCATGTGTTAAAACTATTTTTGTAATAACACCAAGGCATCAGGTGTCTATTTCACTGTGTATTTGCTGCTGGCAACATAGCATGAATCAAGGCAGTAGCACCAAACCATACTAGTACACAAATGATCAACAATAATAATTGTAAGGAAGTGAGGCAGTTATCTGGAGACATAATTATCTCCATCTGTCACTCATGGTTGAAGAGTTTATGTTATAGGTCTCCACAGTTACACTGGCAATCTGCTGTAATATCTTTGCAACTGAGTAACCAACTAGCATTGCATTCTCTAAACCTGATTTCAGAAAGAACCAGCTAATTAGTTTGTTGGTTAAAATTGCTCTAAAGATTCATCCTTTCATACCAGGCTACCTCATGTGTTCATGGAACAAGTACACATCCCTGGACCTTTATACATCTGGTACAAAGAGTAGCCTGCTGCTCTGAGTACAACAAATTAAACTACAAGGAGAAATTGACTGGGGCATGTACCGTAACTGACATATCCTTTGCCTTCAGTCATAAGTGTGTGACATTTGAGAGATCGTATCTAGTTCCTTAAGCTTGGACCATAAGGATCAAAGACAAGCATAAAGTAATGGTAGTGTGGTTGTTAGATTGAGAGATCCTCTCTGTCACCCATACTAAAAGATCTGGAATTTATCCTCCAGGTACTGAGGCACCAGCTGTCAAACTCTACTAATGTGTTTTATAAGTGTTCCCTAGTAAAAATCGAGCGATTTCAATGAACAGTTTTTAGCATCTTATTTGTTTTTGTAGCCCCTGATAAATAAATGCCCATACCAGATGTGTTGTTAAGGAATAAATGTATTAATTGAAGACAGGTTTATAAACACTCAGCAAGAAGGGACTTTGCAGGTGTGATTGAATTAACGAAATTTAGATGGGGGAAATTATCCTGGATTGTTCAAGTGCATCCAGTCAAATCCCATAGGATCTTAAAAGCAGAGAATCTTTTCCTGCTGTGGTCAGTAGGAGATGGAGAGTCAGAGAGATACAATATTTCTGACTTGGAAAATAAAGGAAGAGGGTCCGTAAGCCAAGGAGTATGGATGACCTCTAAAAGCTACAAAAGGCAAGGAAGTGGATTCTCCCCTGGAGTCTCCAGAAAGAAATGCAGCCCTTACAACATCTTTACTTTATTCCAGTGAAACTCCTATTTCTGGACCACAGAAATGTAAAATATAAATTTACCTTTCTTTAATCCACCATGTTTGTGGTAGTTTGTTACCGCAGCAATAGAAAGCTAATACTAATGATCATATTCATAAAAATGGAGAGGTAGATGGGATAAGAAATAGGGCTAAGGGGTTGGAGTTTGAACAAAAGCAAGTGTGTGAATTTCTCCATTATCATTACAGAATAAGAGTAGTGTGAAAGAATAATATTTTTGCATTGAGTTCTAAAGTTAATTTTAATTGCAAAATAGGTTTTCAGAGTAATAATTTCAAATATATTTCTTTCTACACTTATCTGCACTCTGTTTTCTAAATTAAATCAGTTTACTTACAGTAGGTAGGTTAAAGACAAACATAGTTTACACATTTAAGTGAAGAAATGGTTTACTCAACAAGTATTCTAGTACATGCAGTTTCTTCTTTCAAACACTCATATTCTCAAGAGTACAAGCCAATTGTTCCTGGAGTTATTCAAACTAAATTTTAGAACTATAGGAATGTTCTTTATATCAAAGATAAAATATAGAATGAGTTAGATTTAACTTCCATTCTATAGAAACAGGTAAATATTTGTTAATCTTTACATTTTTTATTTTTATTAAAAAAATTAAGTGTTAACTCAATGCTTTGTATTTCTAAAAGCAAAATTTCTACATGAAATTTCTTTCAGAGTGTTCTGGTTTTAATAAAACTTGTTCTATCCTTCAGTTTCAACAATAATTTAATTTAATAAGTATACACATACGTTTACCTATATGGTTGTGTGTGTGTTTATGTGTATATATACATGTTAAAAGTTATAATTAAAACTAGAGGAAATGATTTTTAAGCATGTCTTTTAATATTACAAATAACACTAATAGTAGCCCCAATAGAAAAAATAATAAACTACATATCATACATACATATATTCCTAAGAAGAAGAAAAACAGTAACAATCGAAATTTAAAACAAGATAAAACAAACAAAAAAATAATAATAAACAGGACATACAGATACCATATAACAAAAGATAGAGAACAAAAGAAATACCAATGAATTGTTGAAGTCAGAATTTATGAAACATGAAAAATTTTAACACAATGTATTTGTTTCAACAGTAAGCATAGATCTGAAAAATGTTTTTATTAAAAGAAAAACATAATTTCAAATTAACCTTTATAAATACCCAAATATATATCTATAAGAGGCACATCTGAAGAAGTCTTTTATATTTTGCAGCTATCTTTGAACTAACCTATATATTAAAATCAAAGTTCTTGAATCATATTTAAATTTTATTACAAGTTGGGAAGTAGTTTTTGCTCTTTAATATTTTGCAAAATTTGGAAAGATATGAGCTCACACTCACTACAGAAAAATCTACTTTATGTTTGGAAGATGATAATAAATAATCTGAACTCCTCCTTCCAATTCTGAACTTTCTGATAGTACAAAACGGATGATGATTAGTTCTTGCTTGTGATGAATGGGGAATCACCTGAGGGCATTATGGGCTCAGAAGACCACATGCCTGTGTTGTTTCAAGTTTCTTTATTTAGTACAATTGGTGCTACAGGAAGCTTTAACTTGGGCCTTGTTACAAACTTAATGAAATTTGTAAAGGAATAGGTTATGAGATTTTTAACTTACCATAAAAATGGTGGTTGTGATTTATGAAGGCAATAAGGCAGTTTATTAGCCAACACCACCTTCCTCTAACCTGAAATAATGATATAAATCCTCTAAACTGAAATAATGAAAGCCAGAATTGCATAAATTACTAATAGCAGAATTAACTTCTATTCGAAAAAATAATTTGGGGGATGTAGTTCTGCATGTCTCCTATCCAAGAAGAAGAGACATTAATTAATGTCTTAACTATGTTGAGGCCTTTTCCAGGACCCTGTGTGTAGGCTACTGTGGTAGGCTGACCAGTGTCACCCCCAAAATGTTCACTTTCTAATCCCCGCAACCTGTGAATGTTAACTTGCATGCAAAAGCAATTTTGCAGATGTGACTGAACTGATGATCTCAAGATGGGGAGGTTAGCCTGGATTAGCCTAGTGGGCCCAATACAATCACAAGAGTTCTTCTAACAGAAAACCAGAAGGCGTTGGAGAGAGAATAGCAGATGTGAGGACAGAAGCAAGAGGCTGAACTGGTGTGAGAAAGAAGCCAAGAAACATAGGTGACTTGTAGAAGTGGAAAAAGGAAAGGGAAAGAATTTTCCCCTCAGTCTTCCCAAGGAGTGTCCTTTGAAGCTTTGACTTTCCCTCAATTAGACTGATTTTAGACTCCCACCTCCGGAACTTTAAGAAAATAAATTTGTGTTAAGCCATTAAGTTTGTGGTAATTTGCTACAGTAGCAGTAGGAAACTAATGCAACTACTTAAATGCTAACAAGAGCTAGCATGGCACAGCCACAGAGAATAGGAGTTTTTCTGAGGAGTCATCTGAAGTTCAGTTAGTGCAAGAATTCCTTCCCTAAAACCCAGCATTTGGGACAGTGCTGGTAACAAGTAAGTTTACATGAGTTAAAAAATAGGAATTACTTGGCTTTGTTCTTCAGTAAATAAATAATTGAAAAGTATGTTTTTTATTTACCTCTTTGAACATTCTACTATTCTTTAAAAAACAAATAATGATAATGAACATAACGAAAACATTATCATAATAAAGTGAAATCAAGTTTTCAAATTCTTCATTACCTTTTTCTTTTTTCTTCCATAAACCACCTTTCTTTTAATTTATAAAGCTTTCTCAAAAAAGTTCATGGAAAGATTCATATTATTTTTTAATTTTATTTTTCCACAAACTGTTTGAAGTACCCTCCTATGTCCAAAATAGGAACTGGCATCCAAATTATTTATATTGAATCCTGAGAGTTATCTGTATTGACATTGATTGAAAAGGGGAAAAAAAAAAACAAGCACTGACAAGGAATTTTGGAAAAATTAAATTTCTTCCCAGAAGCTATGTTTTTTTAAAATTATATTTATGTTACTATAAAAATATACTGTGTGGAAGAAGTTGGCCAGTTTTAAAGCTTTTCAAATAAAAACACTATAAAAACTCTCACATAACAAGATTTTTTTTGAAAAGTTTTTGTTTTGATCTGCTCTCATGGCATTTTTCAACTGACTTGTAATATCAGAAAACACTTGGAAACTTTGATAAACCCTGATATTGTACAGAACGAAGACACCCTAGAATATCTTTTATAAGAATCACAAACACTGACAATCACTATGTTACTCTATTTTTATTGCAATACATGGACATTGTAAAAAACAACTTCAAACTATACAAAGGCTGTATAAAGAAAAATCATTCTTCTTCTTGACACCCTGACTCTACTCTCCTTCCAAAAAGCAGACACTGTAATTAGTCCCCTAAGTATCATTGCAGAATTGCTCATACATGAAGAATGTATGTATGTCCTGCATCCTTCCATTTTAACACCTGTGGGACTTTCACATTCATCTTCATTGCTTGTTTGTTTTCAATAATATGCTTTGCAGGTTATTCTCTTATAGGTTTTTATAGATATACTCGTTCTTTTTTTTAAATTAATTTTCTATTGCAACATATTGATTATACATATTTATGGGGTACAGAGTTATATTTCAATACATGTATACACTGTGTGATGATCTAATCAGGGTTATAAGCATATTCATCATTGCAAAACTTAAATCATTTTTTTGTGATGTGAACAATTGTTCTCTCTTCTAGTTGTTTGGTAACATGCAGTAAATCGTTGTTAATTATAGATTCTTGTGTCAACTGTACACCAACAGACCTTACTTTTTCTATCTAGCTGTAATTTTGTGTCTATTAACCAGCCTTCCTCTCTTCCACCCCCTTTCCTTTCTCTAGTAATCATCACCATATTTCCAATTTATAATATGTGTATCACTTAGTTAATTAGTCATGTGTATGTATGTGTGTGTAAAATACCATCAGTCATAAGGAAAATATGAAAAGAAAATTTGGATACTACAGAAAAAAATTATTATCACTAAAATTAATGACTTCAGTGAGTACGGCCTACTGAGGAAAGGATAAAAAAGACAGCATGTTATGTTTGTTCAAGTTCATATGTTTACTGTAGATTAAAATTGCAGATTTGAGTCCTTTCACAAGAAAATTAAAAACTACCTTTGGGGATCAACATTCTCAAGTGAATTCCTGGAGCAATTATCTGAAATTAGTGGCATGATAATGTATATCAAAACAACTCTGCATCAAAAGCAAAAGGAAGGAAGGAAGGAAGGAAAATTTAAGATGTATTTTTGAGTTGTCAAAATGGATATCAAAAGCATAAGGTTTTTATGCGTGTAATGCAAATAGTAACCCCAAGTAATAAAATTACCCTCAAAGAATGAGTCAAGGAGACCTCAGAATACACATTGAGAAATTACCTCACAAAACAGGCAATGAGCCAGTAAAACATAATTCAGTCTGATAAAAAAAAAAAAAGATGTTAAAAAATATAGCAGATTAGAAACAGAATTGAGAAGGGAAAGAAATTCTGCCCTTGATTTTTATCTCATTTAGAAAAGGATAATATATTTTTTAAAAATTGATTTTCTAAAACATTTATGTTTTAAATTTAGTCAGTCTACCTGCACAGTGATACCTGTGCATTGGGATGATCCTGTATTAATAGACAGAAATTGCAAATGCTTAGAAGCTGAACATAAGAAACATTATTTTCTTATTGTTTTTGAACCACCACCTCTCAACCTCAGTCCTCAAGATTTTTGTATTATAGATTTTTCTCTTTTTTTTTTGCCATTTTAAAACTTTATTTAATTTTTTTATTGAAACATAATTAATTGTACATATCTGTGGGGTACCATGTTGAATATCAATACGTATGTGCTATATATGAAGCTCAAATCAGGATAATTAGTATATTCAACATTTTACAATGTAATCATTTTTCGTGGCCCTTTACCAATTTCTCACTAAACCCCCCTCCCCTTCTAGAGATTTTTCTTTCTACTTGTCGCACATATTTGTTTTTCCAGGCATAGAATCACAGTCTCCTTTGAATAAAGTTGACACATGGTAATATAGTTTTGGCTAGCCAATCTATCATTTATACCTACATATACACAGATTTTATTCTAATACATGTGCATAAACATGAGCATGGATAAGGTCTTTTGTTCTCTTTAAATTATTTTGGACAAAATAAGTATGGTCACCAAACCAATTTTAATGGTAAAAAAGTCAGGGATATATAGAATCTTGTCTGAATTAAATTTCATTGAATACAATAAATAGAACCAGCAGAAACATTTTCCTGTCTCTTTAAGTAGTGATGGTAGACCTTGAATTAAATTATTTACTCTTTCTGTGAGATTTTAGAAACAAAGACTGAAGGAATCTAGAGAAAAATCTTCGAAATGACGAGACAGGTAACTATATCATGTCTATGGTAAATAAAGAAGATTACAGGGCTCTGAGAATCACTCAGGTATCATCTAAAATAATTTTCCGAGTTTATGACTTTTCTTTCACTACCCGCAGGAATAGAAATAGCAATAATTATTTCCAATTTCATTTACTTTGAAATTTATTTTCTTGTCACTCTGTCCTGATTGACTATGAATATGCCTAGCATATTCATTTTCATAAATATAACAGATGAAATTTTGTCAGTATTTTTTTTCATGCCACTATTTTTTTGTCACTATTTTACATTTTGGACATTCATGGACACTAAAGACTCACATCTGCTAAACTTGCCTTATGCAGGTTTCTCACAGGTTTTTATTCCTATCTAACTACAAATAAATATAGGAGGAGAAGCCAGAGCAACATAAAACTCAGTAAAAGGCTATACAAATAAATATTTACTGTAGAAGTCTTAACAGCACCTGTCTTAGTCCATTCCAGTTACTGTAACAGAATACCAGAGACTGGGTGGTTTAGAAAAAATAGAAATTTACTTCTCATAGCTCTGGAGGCTGGGAAGTCCAAGATCAAGGTGTCAGAAGATTTGGTGTCTGGTGAGGGCCTGCTTCTTGGTTCACAGATGGCCATCTCCTTCCTGTGTCCGCATCAAGTAGAAGAAGCAAAGAAGCTCTCCAGGGTCTCTTTAGTAAGGACACAAATTCCATTCATGAAGACTGAGCCATTGTGACTAAATCACCTATCAAAGGCCCACTTCCTACATTACGTTGGAGGTTAGAATTTTAATATATAAATTTTGAGGGGCCACAAACATTCAGTCTATAGCAGTACCCAACAAAAGTGTTTGCATGTAGAAAGTGCTCAACAAATATTGTTGGATAAAAAGAAAGAAGAAATAATGCATTTAAAAACAGCAAAAATTAAATTGACTTTTTTTGTGGTGAAACAGATTGCAATATAGATATGAATTTGTTTAAATACTAAATATATAATGTAACACATAACATATATACCCACATAATGAATGATATAAAGAAGGACTACAGTAAATGTCTGAATAAGTGTCTTTTATTGTACAAAGGCTTTTATTGAAATATATATATAAGCTTATGAAGAATCTAGCAAGCTTATTTAAGTACGAATTAGGTTAGATCATGAAGTAACTCAGAAAGGGTTTAGAATTCTGTCTTGGCAATCATCAGAAAAGTTAAAATTTTTAAAAAGAGTTGTCAGAAAATGAATAGATAATTTCTGAAGATAAAAAAATTTTAAATCATCTTTCACAGACGGACAAGAGAAAACTGGAGAAAAATAGTATATAGGGGCTTCCTGTAAATCATCAGTCACTTCTAGGATAATATACTAGAAAATGCAGTATCTTTGGTTATTGAAAAGTGTTTAACAAAACTGTATGAATTTGATTGGGCAAGGAAACAAAGACATTATTTAAATAGCCAAACTTTAAGGAATACTTTTTAAAATAACTTCTGATCAATTTTTCCTTAAGAATAATATTTCTGAGAAAGATCTTTCAACTTAAAAAAGAATAGCATTGTGAATATTTTTTTTAATTTTATTTCTTCAGCTCACTTTTTATGCACATACTTTGTTTTTGTTCTACTTGTTTACTGTTCCATCTTTTTTGTGTGTGTATGTGACCGTTAAGGGGATCGTAACCCTTGGCACGGTGTCACTCGCACAGTGCTCAGCCAGTGAGCACACCGGCCATTCCTATATAGGATCCAAACCCACGGCCTTGGCGCTCCCAGCGCTGCACTCTCCCGAGTGAGCCACAGGGTCAGCCCTGTTCATCTTTTTTTTAACAGTAATGTTGTCAATTTTAATAGTAGTTGTCTCTATGAAAATCTTTATGAGATGTGACTTTTTCAGTAAATGGCAATAAATTCATGACACTAATCTTCACATAATGAGAACACTGTTCCTCCCATACTGGAGTGGAGAACAGGACCTCTGCTTTCCAGTTAGAGGTTATGTGAACCACAACGTCTATCACATGTTTCCTGTTACTGAACCAGCTGCTATTCTAGGAATGAGGGAATTGCTCAATAAAATGGTCCTGGAAGATATCAGCTCCTTTATCAAAGGAAGAAGAATTGACATCACTGTCAAAAATCACAGTAGACAATCTAGACCACACTGTCCCCTGACATGTCCATCAATGCATGAGCTTATCCTAGTTCATACTTTAAGACCAGACAAACCTCTGATGGAATCATTACTCTTTTGAAGTTGATTCAAAGAAAACTCTGAGTTTCGAGAGCCTCTAGCACAAACAATATTATTGTGTAGTCTTATGACAGCAATATTTATATGCATTTATGATGTAAATAATATAACTTTAGAAAATAAAATTATGTCACTATAGGCAAATTTATTGTAATTTTGGACAATTCAATAGTATTTATTCAGTATTTCCTAGGCACAAGAACCCATCCAAGATAATGTAGATGAAAAGGAGATGAAAACCATGGATCATAGCTTTAAAAAGCTTCAAATGAAAAAACACATGCACACACACACTAAAAATAATACACACAAACTGAAATTATAATATAGTTGTGATTGTGAGAGTCTTTATTTACCCATCTTTAAATTAAAACACTAAGACTAGAAAGTTTCTAAAGCCACATATTAGTAAATACCAAAGTAAATACTAACTAAACTTGCAAAGTAGCTTAAAAAAATCTATGGATATTATTTTTAATACTTTACCAGCCATTTAAATAACGACATTTAGAGTACAATTGGCAGATGATCTCATAATTTTGAGAAATGTATCATTCACACAATAGATTTGAAAAGTTTTGAGACATTATGATGTGTACCATAACAAGTCAAACTTTAGTACTAATGCATATATACATTTTGGAACAATGCACTATGTCCTTGATTTATATATTGTGTCAATGAGACTTAAACATTTTAATTACTGCATAATTTGTGATATCAGGAATAACAAAATATTACTAGGTCATGTTTCTGCTAACTTATATTTAAAACAATTTACAATTTTCCAGCTACTTTCCAAATTAATGTTTGCATAATTTTCCCTTTTGATTTATATTGTTTTTCAAAGGCATTTGCTGTTTTAATTTATTTTTATAGATTTACCAAAAGGAAATTGAATATAAAGATTACTCCTTCGTCTCTTTTTCTTACTGATTATTTCCCACTTGTTCTTTCCTCCAGTCTTTTCACTGCTTCATTTTCTGATTGCCTAGACCCCATGTTTTCAGTGCTACTATCTTTATTAAATTTAATTTTCACATCCTAGAAGTGCTTTTTTCACTTAATATAACCAGAGCCTCTTGACATCCTTTTCATCAGAATCCTTCTATTACTTGCTGCAGGTTGACTCTGCCATATCCTTTTCCTCTCCCTCCCTACTGCGAATGGGAGAATAGTACTACACCTGTTTCTATGCTGCCTTCTGCCTCCTCACATTCTGAAGAGCATCTAACATTCACTTGCAGTGATAGAAAAGAGCTAGAACAAAGAATGGGGAAAAGCCTACAGCTGATGGCCTTCCAGAAGGCTTGTAAAATCACTGCTAGAATGAGAAGCCAGCTGTGGCCATGGCATTTTGCCTAGCATACTTGAGTCAGGTGGCTTATTTGCTGAATGGAGAATATTGGCATCTTAATACTGTAGGTACAAGAGGTTACATATGTTGCATGTACCTATGTCTGTGAGCTACTTGAATAAAATCACGGTCATTCACCAAGAATCAGACATCTGAATTCCACTCTGCCTCTCAGTGAAAAGCTACATAAATCGGTGCAGACAATTAGTTTGTGTTTTGATTTAACCAGTGGCAATCAGGGTTAATGATACCTACTTCAATTGGCTGTTGAGGCACTTTATTTACCATTTAAAACTGTGCCCTATGTCAGCATCAGAGTGCACTGAAAATTATTATATTTGGAGTTTGTTAGACAAGCAAAGAAAAAATATTCCAAGCTTGATATTTAAAATTCTTGAGAATTTTCTAAATAATCATATTGTCATCAAGCTTTATAAAAGACAGATAATCACGGAAGTAAGCAGAACCCAAATTACCCATGTAATTTATTGTTAAGTGACAAAAATAAACAAGTACACTCTCAAGGTTATTAAGTAACATACTGCTTATTACCCAAGAAATATTTTGGAGTGGAAGAAGGTGTTGATAATAATAAAGAGTTTTAAGTTTGAATTATTATGTCACCCTCTGGGCAGTAGATGTCATGGGGTGAGACAAGCTTATTTACCAGTACTTCTAAGTACTCAGAGGCACTTGAAATTTGAGGAAGGCAAAAGGGCAAATATATTCTACGGAATATACTGGGTAATGTGCACATTCCCTGGAGACAAAGAATCACCACTCCTTACCTGGCTTAAATCTTAACTAATTATTTTAAGGATAAAGAGAAATGATGGTTGGTTTTGCTAGTGTGGTATGAGGCGGAAGAGCTTTAAAAAATATAACATTGTTTATTTTCCCTTCAGTAAAATAATATGTTAAAATAAATTCTAATAAATTTTAGTATAAAAATATTGACTAGAAAAAAGTACATAGCCTTAGTTTTGAAAATCTACATAGCATATTTTATTTGTCCATTTAAGGCATATTTCAGATGGCTGAGCACACTTATCACATGGTCTCGCATTCAAGCCATACATTTGTGCAACGTGTCCTGTTAATTAAATTGACTAAGACTGTACATTTCTGAAAGAAATTCTCTATCTTCTTTATGTCAATGTAGTTTTACAGATTTATTCTGCTTCATCAAGGTCTCTTTGTATCCACTCATGGAAAAGTTTGTTTTGTCATCAGATAACTCATTTGGAAAATTTCCCACTTTTTTCAAAATGGTTGCAGTTAAATACAACCAAGGTGAATTACTTTTATGTTACACATGTAAGAGTAGTGAAATGCAAAGGATTCTCCAAAAATAGCCTTGGGAGATCACTTGTGGTTGACTAGAGCAAGCTGGAACTGAAGGATCTTACACCAAAACTGGGCAAAATGCCAAGACCTATAAGGCACTGATCTCCTGTAGAGAGCAGGTAAGGAACTTTATTTCAGACAAATCTTAATGTAAATACAGTATGCATAGTTATAAAGTATAAAAAGTGAGCTTTGTTGCAAAGTAAAGTAGATAACTGAGGAATAAAATTAAACAAGACTGACCAAGACAGGTTTAGTTTAGACATGGTGGGTTTCACACTCCTTCAGGGAGCTGATTATCCAAAATAAATTTTAAAAAATCCTTTTCTCACACCTTGTGCATTTATTTCATATTGCAGAACAGACACCCAGTACCCTGTTTATTCTCTATTGAAATGGCCACTTTCTCACAAGTTTCCTATAAAAAGTGAGATCCACAAGAAATAGAATTTCCATACTGGAACACAGACCCACACTAAGATCCCAAAAGAGCCCCAAGCTACCAGCTCTCCACTGATCTCTTCTCTTGCTGCCTTTGCCCAAGTAACTTTCCACTTTGCTCAATAACCCGCTGTCTATGAAATTAGGGAATTTGTCTGAAGTCATTTTCATGGCCAGGGTAGACCCGGAAAGGACTCCTTTGAATGACATGTGATAACTATGAAAAGATTTACCTACTCGACAGCAACAAAATTAGAATCATAGTCAAGCCTGTTCTTAGGATAATTCCTTTAGTTCATTAGTCCAATTCCCTCCTTACCGATGGTAAGAAGAAAGTTTCATCCCTGCTATGAGTTGTTGCCATAAGTTTATCTAAATAGTAGTAAATTTTATATTTTTTTTTCTTCCGATTTTCTTTTTTGAATAGAGAAATATGTTTCACCAAGGCAAAGTGATCCTAAAAATTAAGGAACTGTGTTGAAATATTCATACTCTGGAGAAAATTGCTCCTAGGGAAAAGTAAAACCTGCTGTGCTATATGTGTAATGAGTAGGTAAAGTATCAAATTAAAAATATGTTAGCAACTTATTATAGCTGAACAACCACTGAATGAAAAACAGGTTTTCTTTTCAGTAAACATTAAGGACATGACCTGGAGCTGATAAGACAAGACAGCATGAAAACCAACATCAGATTTCAAAGGTTTTTACTAACTAGAGTCAAGCCTTTTGTCTTTCCCTTTGGAGGTTTTTGTTTGTTTGTTTGTTTGTTTGTTTGTTTGTTTGTTTTTTGTTAGCCCACAACTTAATACTGAGGAAATTGTAAGTAGCACCCAGTGTGTTTTGTTTTTGATACTTATCACAAATATAATTGTTAATTTTGTATAATACTTCATTTAATATCTATCTTTTCTCCTTTTCTATATTCACTGCTGTATATTTAACATCCATCATGGTACACGACACATGGTGAACTCTTAATAAATAATTTTTGAATGATTTTACTACTTAGAAAATTTAGCATTACCAAAAAAAATGGAGAAAATGAATATAATAAGCAAGCTATTAGGCATAAAACAATTTACATTTTTAATTTCTCATTTTACTTCCTATGACATCAACTCTCACATGGGAAAAATGGATGAGATGTCTTAAAAGTAATTTAAAAAGTAAGTTGCTCTACTCTTGAAATATGAATATGATCCATTTCTCCCCACCTTATTATATTTCTATCTGAGAATGACCTGGAAATTGCTGAAGCTTCATGAAAGTCAGGATTGTCTTTAAATAGGATGGAGAAGTATAGAAACAAAGTTAAATCGTATGCTGTAAACTTTACTTGGTAACTGAAAAAGCTGCAATTTTAAGAGTTTGTTTTCTAGCCTACAAAATAATGTACCTGTTCTCAAATCAAAATGTTAGAATCACATATTCTAGCTCCAATACAATTTGTAAAATGGTCCTCTGCCTGTATTAATCATTGAGTTCGATGATAAGAGTATGGAAACAATAACCAGTATTCCTTTCCTCAAGGAGTTCTTTGACAGTATACGCACAAATACAGCTCAGAATCACACAGGAGTAGGTGACGAGCACCGACAGGTCATCGTAGAAACCCAAGTTGAAGGTATAATGGAAAGTCTTCTGTAAGAGATAATATTAGAGCTAAATTTTAAGGATTTTAAAGAAATACCCAGGTGCAGGAATGGTAATACACATTCCAGATAAAGCAATGTGTAAAAATACTAAGATGTTTGGTTAAATATGTTGTATCTGCATTTGGAAAACTGTAAGTTGCTCAGCATGGATGTACTTACGGTGCCTATGCGGAACGTAATGAAAATAAGGCTAGAAAGGTAGGCAGTAGTGAGTAGTGAAGGTCTTATATTAATTCAAGAACTGTGGAAACATGACTGATGCAATAATGGTTCAAAATTTCTTTGTTTTTCCATTCATTCATTTTTTAAATTAAATTTCTTTTTTTAATTGACATATAATAATTGTACAATTTATGGGGTACATTGTGATATTTGGGTACATGTGGACCATGTGCAACAATCAATCAGGGAAACAATGAGTGGCTGTATCAATACCAAATAAAATAAGCGTCCTTCCAAACCTGGCAAAAAAAAATAAAGATATTCTAAGTAAAAACAGTGTGTAGTATCTAAATTTCTATATTGGAATATTTTAGGAGCAGCAAACTTCTTGGCTGTTGAATGTACAGGGAGGTATTGCTAAGGTGTTAGCTGGAAGATAAGCTTGCATATTAACACTGTTTTTACTCTGAATAACTTTTGGTTTTGCTTTTTTGCCAGGTTCGGTAGCATGTTTATTTATTTTTTTAATGATACAGCCACTCATTGTTACTTTCTCTTGCATGTCTTTATTTTTTAATTTTTTTTTTTTTCCTTTTTTTTTTTTTGTCTTTTTCTGTGTCCGGCAGCGGATCGCAACCCTCAGTGTCGCCCCCGTACCGGACCGGGACCGGCAACGGGATCGCAACCCTCGGCGCTGCTCCCGCGCCTCGCTCAGCCAGTGAGTGGAACCGGTCTGTATGTGGGATCCGAACCCTCGGCGGGAGCGCCACCGCACTTCCCAAGCGGCGCACTATAGCAGTGCGCCACCAGGCCGGCCCCTGCATGTCTTTATTTTTATTGTTGGTTTCCAGTAGGCAGGATATGTGTCATCATGTTGGTTTTTTTTATCCAATCTTACACTCTCTTTCTTCTAGTTAGATTTTTTAGACCACTTATATTTGCTGATATGATTGGATTTAAATGTGCCATCATGCTATTTGTTTTATTAGTCCCAAGTGTTTTTTTCCTTATTTCCTTTCTGCTGCCATATTTTATTATGAAAGAAATTTTGAGTATCTTATTTATCTCTTCTATTGACACAATTCACCTTTCTCTTTATTGTAGCAAATTCTCTAGAATTTATAGCATATATCTTTCAGTTATAATATTCTAACTTTAAATAACATTGTTCTATTTCATATATAATATATTATTCTACTTCATTTATGTACCACAGAATAGTAGGCTTTCATTACTCCTCTTCTTGTCTTCTATGATATTATTGTCATACATTTTTTTCAAAATATGTTATGAACCCCACAATACATTTGTCTAGAATTAAGATTTTACTTCTGATTGTTTTCCTTTCACCTGAAGAAGTGCCTTTAACAAATTTTTTTGTAGGGTAGATGTGTTCTCAGCAGATTCTCTCAGAAACTGTTTATCTGAAAAACATTTGTTTGTTTTACCCTTATTTTTGATGGATATTTGGTATGATGTAGAATTCTAATTTGACAGGTTTTGTAACACATTAAGGATGCCATTCCATTATCAGCTGCTTCGCATTTTTTTAAGTTCACATAATTCTTATAGTTGTTCCTTTTTACATAATGTGTATTGATTTTATCATCCTTTCCCTCTCTGGTTGTTTTCTATGGTGTTTATTTTCATCATTATTTTTCAGCAGCTTTATTATAATGCACCTTGATATTTTTTCTGTGTGTTTATTTTGCTTGGTTTTTTTGAATATGTCAGATTAATATTTTGATCAATTTTTGAAATTTTTTCTTCATGTCAGTTCAGATAATTTTTCTCCCATTTCGTTTACATTCTCTCCTTCTGGGATTCTTAGTAAACCAAAGGTGGATTATTTGATAATGTCCCAGAGGCACTGAGATTTTGTTTTGTTTTTTAGCATTTTTTCTATTTATATTTTAATTTGGATAGTTTCTGTTGCACTTTATTCAAGTTCACTAGTTTATTTTTTTTTCTGTAGTATCTAATGTGCTATTCAGCCACAGAATAAAAGTTTATATTTTACATTTTGTATTTTCAGCTCTAGAATTTTCATTTGGCTCTTTCTTACACTTTTAATTTCTATCTTGGTTATTTTCATATTTTCTTCAAATCCTATATTCATATACATACATATAAAGTAGTATTATATATATATATATATTAATACATATAAACTATTTTAAAGTATGTGACTTCGTTTTCCATAATTTCTGTCATTTATCAGTTTTGATTCTATTGAATGGTGTGTGTGAAGATACACCCACACTCAATTTTGTTACTAAGGAAGTATTATTTCTCAACCATGTACTCAAGACATTCGCCAATGTTAGAAGGAAGGAGAATCTCGTTACTTTATTGTTGCTGATACTTTTTGTTCTTTTCTAATACGTATTCTTTGCTTTCTGGCTAGTTACCTTGCGTTCAGGCCAGCATTTTGCTCCATTTCCACTGTGGTAATAAGAGGGCTGACATGTCCCATTTGCTCTGAGTGCCTGATCAGCATTTTGCTCCATTTCCACTGTGGTAATAAGAGGGCTGACATGTCCCATTTGCTCTGAGTCAGTAAAAATACATTCCAGACTGGGTCCCAAGTGAAATTAGATTCCCCTTTTGGTCAGTAAATAAATGCCATGACATCTCCCATGTGACTTTTAACAAATATTATTCATGATACAAGTCTTCAAATTGTACTATTAAACATGTTAATACCTGCTCTTGTGTGGCCTATGTATCCCTTGCTTCCATTCCAAGTCTTCCTTTGATTCATAGGAGGTTTAGTAGTCATGAATCTGTAATAAATAAAATCCCATTTTTTATTTACTACTTTGTGAATTCTGGAGTTGATAGCTTCTGGACATCCACCAATAATTCTGCTTTCCCATATTTATTTTATACATACATATTTTAAAATCATTTCTATATTTTCCAGTTACATCTGAAAAAAAGCTTAAACTTTAAATCACATTTTCCTGGAACCATTTCTTTTATTTTATTTTTTCTAACCCTGGCAGTATTAAATTTTTCTCCTTCACTTATATTTATTCAATAGATTCAATAGTTGTAGTTACAGACAAAGGATTAATTATATTGCTTACAGGATCTGGAATCTTACAGACCTATCTTCACTTAATGTCTGTGCAGTTCTTGGTAAATTGCACAATCTTTCTATTTCTCAAAATTCTTACCTTTAAAAGAGTTCACAAGACTGCTATGAGAATTAAAAGGAGCATACATGCTTTAGGTAGTTTCAGCACTTAAAGTCATCCTCAGCACATGATGGGCTTTCAATAAATGCCATGCAGCATATAACGATTCTTCTGTTGTTCTTTCTCAACAACCAATTACAAAGCAAAAGTTTAGCAGTAGTTGGGGCTTCGAGAGGAACAATTATCTTTGCATCAAGAAAACCTTGTCAGCCGTATTTGTAGACATTTAACATTTGGTGGCCTACCAGGGGCCCTTTGAGAGTATTACACAGGCATTCACAAGCCATAGGTAAATGTTTGGCAACTTTTAGGAGCAGATTATTAGATGAATTATTCATTTGCTCTATGTCAATACAATTATGTATTTGTTTATTGTCCATCTTCTTGTTCAAAATATAAGTTCTACGAACAATACCTTCTTTGTTTGCTTTTGTATCCTCTATGCCTTCCACAGTCCATAGCACATACTGAGCACACAATAACCATGGTATTAAATACCATGTAGTATATATGCAAATGTTTTATTGCTAATACATTCAAATGTTTAATTGTACAATTGGTGATACTAATGATTTATAAGGTCTTTTACACAAGAAATTATGTAGGCACTATACTAACTATAAACTTTATCTAAATCATACATAGTTCCAAAGGTTGAGAAAATATACACTATAATAACAATATTATTTTATTGTTATTGCTATTATTATTCCAATTTGAAGATTGTGTTCTGATTTACTAATTAAAAAAAGAAGACATGAGTAGAAATAGTTATCATGGTGAGTGTTTCCAAGAAGTAATTTTTGAGAATTATAGAGAAAATGAAGATCAGTTACACATCCGAGCTTTGTTTCCATATGGGTCGATTATTCAATTTATCCCTGACCATCAAAGAACTGTGTGCATAATGAGAGCCTCAGATGCAGATATTTGAAGATCAAATCAGTAAAAGAAAATGTAAAAGTCAAAACAATCTGTGCATATTATATAGTCCCTGATTGATATACCCTTTAAGAGTTTCTGAGGAGGCATTTTTAAGGGTATTCCAAAAACAGAATATTTTTTGGATGTTCTATGCTGTTTTCCATGGAACACAATCAAAGAATAGAAGCAAAATAAGGGGAAAATGTGATATAATTTTGCAAAATAATTAGATATTTTTATTTTGTTGTCACGAACTTATAGATCATCTTCTGATTTTCTCCATGGCAAGAAGACTTGGGCTAATAGCTTGAAAACTGCTAGGCCTTTCAGGTTTCAAGCCAAACAATCCTCTTTATAACTACTTAGAATACATGCCAATTTCAGATGTTGGCAGTCATTTGTATTACTTGACTAGTTTAATATTGCAGCAGATTGGGGAAATATCCAACAAAAGACCACTTTGAGATAGAATTGAATACCTGCAACACAATCAAATTTAAAAGGAGAAGAAATTGGCCATTGTTTGGAATGATTTGAACATAAACTGAAACATTGATTAAACATCTTGTAAGCACTGATGAACATTATATCATTTGCCAATAACTTAAAAATATTTCCAATAAAATATATGCTTTAAATTTAAATCTCCTCCTAAGAAAATATAAAATCAACTTGATGCCAAAATTGAAAATCCTTGCTAAAAAAGAAAATTCTTATGTTAGTGTGGCAATAATCATAACTACACACGTATTTAAATATTTGGTCCGTGTCCATTTTTCTTAATTTATTATTAACTACTTCTGTTGCAAGCAATGTTAGTTATGATAAAAACAAACAAACAAAACATAGCAGTTTTTATTCACTTTGAGAAGACAATCACTCTTCTATTATTCTTTCTTGGGCACCAAATTCTTAAGCAGATAATACAATGAACAATCATTTGGTTCAGTCCTAGCAGTCTCTGACACAGTTTATTTAATTTCCTTTTGACCTCATACATGTCCACGTAATATACAACTATTTTTCTTTTCTGAAAGAACTCCCATCTTTTATAATGGCCTTTATTTTATTTGATTGAGATAATTTTTATTCTATCCATGTTTTTCTTTGAATTTCAGTGAAGATTGCTCCTTTTCAAATAAGGAGTAGTATGACTTGTCCATAAGGAAGTTATTATCTAACTATAACATTTACATAACTTTTTATCTTCTTTTGAATAAATATTTTATTAAACTTCAGAACAATTTTAAATAAACTTCTTTTTCTTTTTTTCTCAAAACTTCTAGGTTCTGAACTTTGTTAAATAGAATATACATTCAATAATTTGGAATATATTATTTTTAAGGTTGAGTGTTTCTGCCCTGAGTTAGTTTTCTCTTTCATAATAAAAGAATGCCATTTACATTAGCAAGTTGTTTTCTTCTATTTTTATCAAAACTCTATCTATTATTCAAAGGTGTCCAATTAGATGATGTCTTGATTAGTATCCTCTAAGCTACTTTACTTCAGGAAAATACCTGGAGTTAGGAAGTCAATTTCTGAGGTTCTCAAGTAAATGTTTAGATTCCATATATGGTACAATTATTGTAATTATTATAACAATTATAACTTTTATAGCAGAAGTCTCATATATCTCATTATAAAATACAGCAAAAATAGTCTTAAACTTCCTTTCATTAATTCATAAAGACCATTTGCAGAATTCAAAATGCCAACTCTCCTCAGTTTATTAACTAGGAAAATGTGATCATGCAAATATACGGGCTTATTATATATATACTTAGTGAAAACTATCAACCAGTGTTTCAAAAATACATTCCATGAAATTCTGGTTCCTTAGGATATTAACAGACATCATTTGCTATCAAATTAGTACAATTGTCATTATTGTAGGAATTCGCTAAGTCTAATATACATAGATTCAGTGCTGGAGCTACTCTACCATATTTCCTTAACATTTTTATCACAGATTATTTTTTCTACGAGTATCTGTTTGAATATAATAACTCATGAAATGTTCTTGAGTAAAAACTAATCTAAGTAAACAGATTTTCTTTTTTTAACCTGTGCTACAGAAAAAGTAAAACCAATCATAGTAATTAGCTAATCCCCATTGGTATTTATCCCATTGTATTAGTCTGTTTCTGTTTCTTACAACAAAATACTCGGAACTGGGTACTTGGTAAGAAAATGAAATTTATGGCTTATGGTTTTGGAGAGTGGGAAGTCCAAAGTCCAGGAGACACATTTGATGAAGGCCTTAGTGGTAGCAACAGCAACCCAGGGGTCTCTGTTGAAAATTGCAGATCAGAGAGAAAGATATTTCCTCCAGCACTCTCCTTTTAAAGCCCTCAGAACTACGCACGTGACCACCATTATTAATCCATTAACTAGGCACAGTCCTACAACCTAATCAGCCCTTTGAGGCCCCTCCTGGCAATTATCATAACAGGATTTCCCACACTTTTATCACTGTCACAGTGGGAATTTAAGCTTCAATGAGGTTGGGGGGCATCTAGTCTATAGCACCCCTTGATTCAATTGATATGTTTTGTTTAGTTTCTATCATCAAATTTTCTATTTTCTAATGTGTTCAATTTGTAAACCATCTCAGATAATTTTGGATATAAATATTCTGTTAAATCCCTTTTCTGCCATAAACAGGCTAACTTTATCTTTATTTGTGGCCACAATATACCTCGTATGTATACCTATTTTACTTATTATACTAAATAGAATTTATTAGTTTTCTTGTCCGTTCTCTACGACAGACAGAATGCTCTCTAATTCTGAGCATTTTAATATCAGTGTGTGGATCTTGTTTTCATTGTGTATGTCACAATCAACAGAAGGATTAAAATAAAAGTAAGGTTTTTAATACATTTTTCTGGATATTGTGCAATTGGTATATCTAATTGTAACTTTTGCCTTTTTGAGGAATTGCTGGGTGTTATTACCAATAATACACAGGAATGCATTCTGGTGTCAAGTTCTGTATTGGAAGATGTGTATTTTATGTCCAGGCCAACTTTGACTCCACCTCAAACTTTTTATCACCAGATGTTTCTAACTGACTGTTGGTTATTTTCTTCAGTACAATTTTTCTCTTTTCAACTTTAAGTTTGCATTGAAAGAGAATGAAAAACATGGTGATCACAGTCAGCAGACTAACTTTCACAATGGCCTACTTAAAGTGGTAAATTGTTCCATTCTTTCCTTAGAATATTCCCATCATATCTGGTAAAAAAAAAATGTATAAAACAAATGAGGCATTCAAAAGTCTTACTTAATTCTATACCTCATTTTAGAAGGAGGGACTATAGTTGAAAGCAAAGTGAAATGCTAAAAAAATTTTTAAACATAAAATGAACAATAAAATGTGGAGGGATATGGAATTAAAATGTTGAAAAAAATTTAGCAATATTTTCAAACTATGTAAGCAAATAATCTATTCCAACACATGCATAAAGTTTGGACACTCTTTAAAGACCCCTTTCTCATTCTTCCTAGAATGTCTTTATTCTCTGGGGGGATTCTTAAGCTTTTTTCATTTAAATGTTTAAAATAAGATACATAGAATTGTGATGGAAACCAATAATATTGAAATATGTTTAACAAGATGGTTTTTTTTTTTTCCTTTTTTGTCTTTTTTCGTGTCCGGCAACGGATCACAACCCTCAGTGTTGCGCCCATACCGGACCGGGACCTGCAACGGGATCGTAACCCTTGGTGTTGCTCCCACACCTTGCTCAGCCAGTGAGCGGGAACCAGTCTGTATGTGGGATCCGAACCCTCAGCGGGAGCGCCACCATGCTCCCAAGCGGCGCACTGTAGCAGTGCGCCACCGGGCTGGCCCAACAAGATGTTTTTAAAACAAATTTGTAACAGAATATATGTGCTTAATTAACACATTAACTAACAAGATCTAGAGCATGAACTAATATATTGTAATTTTAAAGTACTGAGCATTATAGTAGGTCTACAACCAAATTTATATGAATACTTTTATGATTTCTATTGGTGACAAGATCATAGTTATTGGTGATACTACTATAAAGATAGTAAAAATATGATATAATTTTCCCCATTCAGGCTTATGCGATTCCCTTCATTTCTATTCATGAACCCATTGTTCAATAGAGCAGGGAATAAAAATGAAAGGCTAATCAGCCATGGGCTTACCAAAAGTCCATGGATCATTCGTGACTTAGAATTACTAAACATCTGTGATCCTCAGTCACCCTTATTCTTCCACTCATTTCTGGAGCACTTATTATTTCCATCTGTATAGTGAAGAATTTAGATTGTATGTTTTCTTCAGTTTTTCTAGTTTTAGATGATGGCATTTTTGTGCCTATCAAATTGGCAATATTAAGAAAACTTTTATAATACTGCTGGCAAGCATACTACGAAATAAGTGATAAGAGCTCTCAGACATTGCTAGTAAAAATCTAAATTGGTACAGCATTTCTGGAAAGCAAATTGGCACAAAGTATTTATAGTTGAGATGTGACTTCTCGGTAGGGATAGAAGACATGAACATTAAATTTGTTTTGGATAAAACAAAAAAGGGGAATTTTTTAAAAGTAAAAATGCCTCTAGGACAAGGAGAGTGGTAGGGAAAAAGAAAAGAACAATATTTTTAAAAATGCAAATAAGATAAAAGATTTAGGAGAGCAGAGAAATCTCAGTCACAAAGTTCTCAGAAATTGATGAATCCAGATACATAGAAAAGGAGGGGATTTCAAATAAGGAGTATTGCTTGAAAATTTGTTTAAGAAGCTGTTAGATCCATTCTCAGTCCAAGACCCCACTTCAACTCTGAATAGTCTAACAATTGTCTCTTTTCACCTAATCACTCACTTTCCAGAAAAGAATGGGAATTTATCCAATAAAAAGGACACAACAGAGGTTTCTGGACTGCATACATCATGCAGAGTTAATGGGGAAGAAAATATATACTTAGTGAATGCTGAAACCACCAGAATGTTTTCCCAAAAGACTCACCTTCCACAGCATTGGAATGAATAAAAATCACACTTTTATTTCTAGCATGAGACAAAAAGACACCAAATCACCCTCAAGAAAGCCCTCAAGCAGCAGTCACCAACCACAGGCCACAGAAAACTCTACATGAAAGACAGAAGCCAAAATAAAAAGCAACACCACACAAAAATTAGAGGTAAAAAACATTCATGGCAAAGGGAAAAAAAGAAATATATCTGTATACTCGTGTGTGTGCATATACCCATATACATAGTCTCTGAAAGAGATAATAGCAGGTAATATCACCTTGAAACAAGAATAAGATAGTATTTTTTAAAAGAACAGAAATAGATCTCTCGGAAATTAAAAATATGATAGTTAAAATGAAAAATTCAATAAAAGGTTTGGAAAACAGAGTTGATAAAACATTACAAAAAATAAAGTAAAAACAAACAGAATATAGGAGAGTAGACGTAAGAAAATGGACAGTACTAGCCAAAAAGTTTAATAGCCACTGACGTTTCCAGAAAGAGAGAACAGGATAAAAGAAGAGAAGAGAATCACCAATTAAATCAGATGAGAGCATTTCCCAGGACTGAGGTATGTTAGTTTACAAATGCACATAATACTTTGCACATTAGAGACAAATATACCCCTACCAAGGCACTCTATCTTGAAATTTCAAAAATGGGGACACACTGAAAATCTACAAGCTTCCAGAGATAAAACTGGTTGCATACAAATGTAATTATTTATGCTTCCAAGTATTTAATCATGAAATTACTCATACTATGCTTTATGTGTTTCAGGAGGTTGAGCCAGATGCAATGGGAGCGTGGCGTGGTATAGAATAAGGGCAAAATAGAAGCTAAATTGTCATCCACAACAGTGCAAAGTCATAGCTAATGCCTCGAATAGAAAAATTAAGCAAACGTATCAATTTAGGATATGGTGTTTAAAAAAACAACAACAATAAACTAGCTGAGCTGACAATGTTCGTCTTAAGGAAGAAAGAGAGGAGAAGAACAGGAAGCTACAATTTCTAAAACTATGTGATTCTCTGGGTGAATGTATAATTTTTATTTTGAAAAAAAGAATAAACAATAAAATATATTCAGATTTCTAATCCACTAAGGAAATCCAACATTAGATCTGTAACCATCTAATTCTGTTTACTACATCAGTTTTTATAACACCACAAGCAGAAAATAAATGTACAAAAGTAAAATAAATACAAAATGTACAAAAAGTAAAACAAATGTACAAAAAATATAAAAGAGAAAATTATAATGAAATATGCCTCATCCATATCATGAATCATTATGTATTTATTAAATATTTTGAGGAGTTTTAGCAATATAAAAATCCATATAAATTAATATTGAGTGGAAAAACAAGATCCAATAATCTATATTCGACATGGATTCATCTTGGTAAAAACTGGAAAAAATACATTAAAATATGATTACCTTTAGAAAGTACCATTATGGTCTTTCATTTTTTTTCTTAAAGTTTTTTTCTGGGCCGGCCTGGTGGCGCACTGCTGTAGTGCGCCGCTTGGGAAGCGCGGTGGTGCTCCCGCCGAGGGTTTGGATCCCACATGCAGACCTGCCGCTCGCTGGCTGAGCGAGGGGTGGGAGCAACACCGAGGGTTGTGATCCCTTGGCCGGTCCCGGTCCGGTACGGGCGCGACACTGAGGGTTGTGATCCGTTGCCGGTCACGAAAAAAAGACAAAAAGGAAAAAAAAAAAGTTTTTTTCTATATTTTTATTTTTAATTTATTTTTAATTTTTTAACTTTGGGGGTTTTTTGGTGGCTGTGGCTGGCCAGTACAGGGATACAAACCCTTGACCTTGGTGTTGTAACACTATGCTCTAACCAACTGAGCTAACTGTCCAGCCCTAAATTTTCTATATTTTTAAAATACTGTAAAATGAGCAAGTTTATCTTATTTGTGAAGTCTTAAAAAGTTAAAAATATGAAGCGAATACTACAGATATTTCTACTGATGATTTTTCACTAAATTTTCAAATTCATTCAAAAACAGCAAAAGTAATTTGAACTTATTAACCTAATGCAAATGGTGGTATGCTTATTATTTTTCCTATTTAGCTTAAATGAAAGTTTCCCAGGTTAATAGAAAGTTTATAACTTTCCTCAGGAATAGAATTTGGGGTTAGAGGTTATACCTTGCCAATAGGAACCTCTGTTACATTCAACAATATTGTCATTGTCATAGATTGTTATATAGTCTGAAAAATTTATCTTTTTTTTCCTACTTCAGACGGTAATTTATAACTCTTTCACATTTTTCCAATGCCCAAAGAGGTGAGGGAATAATTTTCTGAAAATGTATTTCCCAGTTATAAATCTGATTTGAACACAAGAATGCATATATTCATGTACTTGCTAAGCCAAAGGTGTAATAGGAATGCACAAAAAAAAACCCACAAATAATTTATGGCTACATGATGCTGTAGTTTCAAGAAGAAAATTGAAGAGCAACCAATCACCAGCCTCTGTTCTGTTAGAGTTTTGTCCCTGAGTCACTTCCCTGATGTTTTAACTGAATTGACTAAATTAGGTCATACAGATATTGTTCTACATTGGCAGATTGAATCGGCTATGACATTATTTAGTAAAGATATGTTCCCAGGCACTAAAAGTTCCTAACCTTTTCCAGTTCTCTATGTACCAAGAACAAACACATCATCATTAAGTCCTTCCCAAGGATAGACAATATGCCTAGCTCTGTGATAGGCACAGAAGAAAAAGGGATTTATGTAGCCTTCTGCCCCAACGTTTGAATAATACGTAACACAGGGAAATATATAAAACGTTAAGTGTGGAAATTTGTGAGAGAGGCCACATAAATGCTGTGGGAAGAAAAGTGCTAGTAGTCAGGGAAGGTCACATATTCGACACAGACAAGTTCCTTCTGAATTTCCATCAAAATTCTAAAGCCCAATTGTGACTCTACTGCATAATGTGCTATCTTTCATAGCTATGGTATACATAAGAAGAATGCAGATTTCATGCCTAGATTTGCTATTTTTAAAATGAGCAAAGATGAAATATAAAGCTTAAACACATAAACTTGCAATAATAAAATTGCTGACTAAAATAAAATTGTAAAATACTAATAAACACAAGTGACACAAATCCTCCACTTATTTAATTGCCACAAGAAACTCACAATAAAAAGTCTGTGGTCTTATGGAATATCACAATGATGGCTTAAGTGTATATTTCTATTCACCATGTGACTTTACTGCTTGCTAATTTATTTCAGAAGCATTTATCTGATGTGTCTTTTTTTCTAGTAATAGAAGGCAAAATTATTAAAAATAATAATCAATTATCTTACTTCTTTTACTTAACTGAATCTGTTATAGTCATCTTGAATAATTTTGTAGAACCTTTCGTTATAATTTTTCTTCCTTTCTGTTTCTTTCATTTGGCTTAATTTAGTGAATGTAGTAAAAGATGTAACTGCCCTTCTCTGTGGGAGTGTCATGTTGTCAACAAAACTGGCATTGAATCCAAACGAAAAAAAAAAAATTTTATTTTGTCAGTAACTCATTCATTGAAACTAAAACACTTTCCTTGTTATGCAAGGATCATCATAATGTACACTGTAATATTTTTGCAGTATTGCTGCTACTTAGAGAAAAAAGCACAAATCAGAAACATAGGAAAAATAATCTGCTATGTTACCTTTCCCTAAAAGGTCACTGATGGAAACTTTAGAGATGGGGAGCAGGTCATTTCGTCTCTGTTAAAACATCTGTATGATCATAATCAATTTTTCTGAAGCTGTAATTCTCTCTTACCATCAATTTTTATTCAAGATGGAATATTGCAACTACAAAAGTTGTTTCTACAACTAGAAAATGAGAGGAGAGATATTTTACTTCCAAAGCTCTAGTAGAAATTAATGTTTTAGTAGAATTTATGGAAGTGGGTATTATATTTTTCCTTCTAACTAATTTTAAATATTTGGTCAAAATATCAGAGCTCACCCCTTAGACTTATTCTTTAGATATGTTACCATTGTTATGACAAACATTTATTTGAACATATACTGTATGTGAAGCATTGTATTGCAGTTTTTAGAAATAATTATTTTTAAGCAGTTCCTATGCAAGCTTCTTGTGGTTGGGATGTCTTTAAGATATGTCGCCCTAGAGAATACTGGCATGATATTAGCGAGAGCAAGGGAATTCAGTTCCTAGGTAACGGTTAGGGGGGTGAGTAAGGAAGGGATAACAAAAGGGTAGTGAGTACATACTATTAATAAGTTATATCTCCTTTAACATTTTGCATAAAACAGTACGTGGATGTTATTTGAATGAACAAATTATCATGGAGTATAGACTTTTAAAAAGTGCCATAATGATCTGTGATGTAAATTTCAGGGGTCAAAGCTTAAAAAGTAGAACAAGATTGTTGATGATAACACCGTGCTAGATATCTCTACGTTGGAGGTAAAGATGGATAGAACTGAGAAGACAAAGTCTCAGATACTGGTTGGACCATCAATGCAAACACTTAATTTGTTGAAAAATAATGGAGAGCTAAAAATTGTGAACCAGATGGTGATTTTCTAGAGTTTCAAAATATAAATAAATAGCTTAAAAGCAAACAGATAATGACTCCACGGGAAAAGATAAGAGGGATGGTTTATGAAGTTTCTAGGTCTACAGGAACCCTGAAAATCAAAAAGAATGTTGCATCTGAAATTAATGTAAAAACACTAGTTCTCATTTATATTTTTCAAAATATATTAAATATGTTTTCACATGCACTATTTTATTTCATTATCAGAACAAATCACGGGAGTAGGAGAAATATGGAGTATTCTGAGTGGACAATGTCTTTAGGATGTAGTAGTCAGCTACTTTCACAATTTTGCATAAGTAACCATGCTAAAACTCAACAGTTTACAACAAAAAGCATTTATTCTCATGTGCATGGTCTACAGGATTACTGTGATTTGCCTGACCTAGGCTGAACTTAGTCTGAGAGGCTCTGTCTTCAAGCTGTGGTTCAGCTTGTCTTTAGCTCCAGGTTGCAAGTGGAGTTCAAGATTTCTCCACTTATTTCCTCCTGCGGCCCATGCTGATGATGAAAGTTTATCTGCAGCATGCTCTTCTCATGATAGTAAGGTAAACTGAGCAAGCATGTATAAGGCCCCTGCATATGTTATATTCTCAATCCTTCAACCGGAGCAAGTCATAGGAACAAGCCTGACATGAAGGATTGAGGAAGGATATATTCCTCTTACGACAGGAGTGGGAAGGAAAGGATATCACCAAAAAATAATCCAAACTATCACAGAGGAAACACAGATTCCACTTAAGAGGAAAAGTTGAGGGAGGCTTCTCAGAAAAAATAGAAAAAAAATTTTTTTTACAAGTCTGCCTCTCATCTTTTCCAATAAGTTATGTATTAGAAATGTAAGTTTGCCATCTTGATTTTTTGCTTCTCCACCTGTGATACCTCACTCCTGTACACGTATCTCATTCCCAAAGTTACCAGCATTGGCAGTTTAGTTTATGTCCTTCACTTCTTTCCTAAGTTCACATATATGTATAGACTGTCTTATTTATAGAATCAAGGCTCCCAATAACACAATATGTAGTGTTAATATAAGAGATTTTGGAATACACACATGGCTAATGAGATAGTAGGGTGATTATTTTGCAGGCTGTAGTTGCAGATGGCTGTATTATGGGATACTGAGAAGTTAAAGGGGACACAGGTAGAACAACAGTTTTCATGGGAAGTCCCTCAAAGTTGCATCCTTACATAAACTGCAAGGAGGGAACAGTTGAGTAGTGTAACTGACCATTAATGTTGCAATCTAACTACAGCTGAAAAGCTAACAGAAACTATTAACATATAATATTTATATGAAAACATCATTTTTAAAAAATCCTGCATTTTCATATAATATAAGTAAAAAAAAAAGAATAAAAAGAGAAAGCAAGACTGATGTAGTGCCTGGTCAGGTGAAGAATAGGTTTCACTAGGTATTGCAATCTAACATCCAGCATAATTTTGAAAATATGTCTGGATGAGAAGATTTTTCCCTCTCAGGAAATGGGAAGAATGAATATGTAATACTCCATATTTTGGCCATATGACTATTTGACTATCTGTTCTTCTAACTTTGGCCATACGGGTTGTTTTCAGTTCGGGCTATTATAAATAAGACTGTCTTAAACATTGTTTTGCAAGTCTTTTTGTTGACATGTATTTTCATCTCTCTTGGAATGAAATTTCTGAGTAAGGGGCTTGACATATGTTCAAACTCACAAGAAGCTGAAAAACAATTTTCAAAGTGGTTTTAATATTTTACCCGCCTCCCCCAGAAATTTATGGAATTTCTAATTGCTTCACAGTTTTGCCCTCATTTGGTTTTATCAAACTTTTTTTATTTCAGCCATTTGAGCACGTGTGTCGTGCATAGTGCTTTTAATTTGTATAGTTTTAATTTGTATGCCCCAATGAGTAATGAGGAAAATTTTTCCTGAGTGTTTAGTGACCATTTGAAGTGTCTGTTCAAGTCTTTTCCCAATTTTTATTGGTTCTCAGCTTATTATTGTTGTTTTTTTGAGTTCTATACATACTCTGGATTCAAGACTATTGACAGATACATTTACTGCAAATAATTTTTTCAATGTTGTGACCTGCATTTTCTTACTGGTATTCTTTAACGACAAGAAAGTTTTAAATTTTTTATGATGAAGCTTCATTTACCAATTATTTTTCCTTCATGGTTAGTGATTTTTCTGCCCAATTAAGTATGCTATTTTCCTACCTCCCCAAACACAAAGTTATTGTCTTATATTTTTTTCTAAGAGCTTTATGGCTCAGAGTTTTACATGTAGGTCTATGATCCAGACATTTCAAAGTGAAGAAGGTATCAAGTTTTTTGTTATTTCCTTTTTTTGGCTGATGGAGTTGTGTTGTATCTGCAATAGTATCTGCTCAAAATAGATATTCATCTGCGACAATAATAGTAACTGTTAATAACATTTGTTTCTCTATTGAATTGACCTAGTGTCTTTGTCAAAAATCAGAATGACCATATATTGATGAGTCGAACAAGAACAGTACTATTCACACTTTGCATGGTGATAATACGTGCTATATCTACACCGTCCATTGGCTAGTCATTAGCCACATGTGGCTACTGAGTACTTGAAATGCAGCTAGTATATAGAGGTAAACAATTTTTTATTTAATTCAATTTTTATTAATTTAAATTTAAATAATTATATGTGGCTAGTGGCATCCCTATTGGACAAAACAGATAGGAACTTGTATTGTGTTTCATTGATATATTTGTCTATTCTAGATCAATCATATTTTTTGGAAACAGCTTTATTATAAACCTTAAATGCAGGCAGTATAACTACTGCAAATTTGTCTTGGTTTTTTATTTTTTATTTTTTTAGGACTGCTTTGGCTATTCTAGAGTTTTGGTGTTTCCATATAAATTTAAAAATCATCTATTTTCTTCAAAAAAGATTGCTAGGAATTTTTACAGGGATTTTATGACACCTATTGATCAGTTAAGGGAAAAATTGACATCTTAACAACATTGAGTTTTGCAATCTATGAACCTGAATTATCTTTTTATTTCTCTAAATCTCATTCAATTTTTCTTAGCAATGTTTTCTAGTTATCAGAGTAGAGATCTAATACATTTTCCTTTAGATTTATAATTAATCTCCTTTGTGTCTTTTTCTGCTAGTGTAAGCATATTTTTAAAATTTATTGTCCAATTGTGTTTTTCGAGTTTAGAGAAACAAAATTGATTTTTACAACTTGACCTTGTATTCTGTGATTATGTTACATTAACTTTAGTTCTAGTACCTTTTTGTAAAATCCTTAGTATTTTCTGTGTACATGACAAGGTTGTTGGCAGATAAAGAGCGTTCTATTATTTCTTTTTCAGTATTTATACCCCTTTCAATTTTTAATGTGCACAATCATGCTTTCCAATCTTGAAGACTGTTATTCTTTATTTGGCCTTATTGCTCCGTCTAGGGCCTCCCATATGACAATGAATGAATGAAGGTTTTCAGAGAAAATATTCTTTCCTTATTCTTGATCTTAAGGGAGAAGTATTCATTCTTTTGCCTTTGAATAGTATATTAGCTAGAGGTTTTTTACAGATTGAAGATGACCCATTCTGTTGCTAGTTTGAGAACGAGTGCTTAGTTACATCAGATACTTTTTCTGAATCTACTGAAATGACAAATTACATGGATTGATTTTGAAACATTGAAACAACTTTGGATTCTTGGAATAAACCTTACTTGATCATGCTAGGTCACAGTGAAGGTAAATCAACCTCTTTATTCCCAAAAGGACATTGTTGTGTTAAGGTCTATATTATCTAATATTAATATAGCTAAACAGGTTCCTAGTAGCTAATATTGACCTAATAGTTTTTTCTCACCTTTTAATTTCTTTACCTTTAAAGATACAGTTTAATTTGATTTAGTTTAATAGTTTAATTTTATTTTTATATGTTACTCTTTGTCTTTTACATGAATTTAGTTCATTTATGTTTTTTTTTTTTTTTTTTTTTTCAATATACACTGTATATGATTCTTTTTTTTTTTTTTTTTTTTTTTTTGTCAATATACACTGTATATGATTATTATGGCCCATCACCGACACCTCCCTCCCTCCTCCCTCTCTCCCCTCCCCCCCAAGAATGTCCTTTCCGTTTGCTTGTTGTAACAACTTCATGGAAGTATAGTTGTTATATCTTCTTCCCCACCCCACCCCTAGAACATTCCATCCAACTACCTCAGAATATTCATTCTTCTCATCAGCACGTGGATCATTCTCCAGGATAGATCACATATTAGGACACAAATCAAGTCTCACCAAATTCAAAAAAATTGGAATTATCCCGTGTATTTTCTCAGACCATAATGGATTAAAACTAGAAATCAATAATAAACAAAATTCTGGAAAGTATACAAACACATGGAAATTAAACAGCATTCTACTTAATGATACATGGGTCCAAGAAGAAATCAAGCAGGAAATAAAAAAATTTATTGAAACTAATGAAAATAATGATACATCATACCAAAACTTGTGGGATACAGCAAAGGCAGTACTTAGGGGGAAATTTATTGCATTAAATGCCTACTTCAGAAAAATGGAAAGCTGGCAAGTGAACAATTTAATAATGCACCTTAAAGAACTAGAAAAACAAGGACAATCCAAACCTAACGTTAGCAGAAGGAAAGAAATCATCAAGATCAGAGCAGAACTTAATGAAATTGAATCCCAAAAAACAATACAAAAGATCAACGAATCAAAAAGTTGGTTTTTTGAAAAGATAAATAAAATTGACAAACCACTTGCATGGCTAACAAAAAAAAGAAGAGAGAAGATTCAAATAACAAAAATTAGAAATGAAAAAGGTGATATTACAACTGACCCAAATGAAATACAAGGAATCATCCGAGACTACTATAAACAGCTATATGCCAACAAGTTCGAAAACCTGGAGGAAATGGATAAATTTCTGGACTCACACAAGCTTCCAAAATTAAACCATGAAGATATAGAAAACCTGAATAGGCCAATAACAATAAAGGAGATTGAAGATGTTATCAAAAAGCTCCCAAGAAAGAAAAGCCCAGGACCAGATGGATTCACAGCAGAATTTTACCAAATATTCAAAGAGGAAATGACACCGATTCTTTACAAACTATTCCAAAAGATTGAAGCAGAAGCAAAGCTTCCAAACACATTCTATGAAGCAAACATCATCCTGATACCAAAACCAGGTAAAGATATAACGAAGAAAGAAAACTACAGGCCAATATCCTTGATGAATATAGATGCAAAAATCCTCAATAAAATATTAGCAAACAGAATACAACAGCACATATGTAAGATCATTCACCATGATCAAGTGGGATTCATCCCAGGGAAGCAAGGTTGGTTCAACATATGCAAATCAATAAATGTGATCCACCATATTAACAAAATCAAACACAAGGACCATATGATCATCTCTATTGATGCCGAAAAAGCATTTGATAAGATCCAACACTCATTCATGACAAAGACCCTTTATAATTAGGTATAGATGGAAAGTATCTCAACATAATCAAAGCCATTTATGTTTATTTTAAAGATTAAATTATATGTAACTGTTTCTACCATAAGGGTTTCTTATTTTAGTTTGTACCACTTTTTCTATTTTTTAAACATTCCTTTCTTACTCTTCTCCTAAATTGATATCTGTACCTTCCCCAGTCTTTGATACTAAGACAAGAACTGTAACATACTCTCCCCTCTCTGTGTTTTTCTTTCACAATACTTCCCATTTGTTAATATTAACTAGGCATAATATAAATGTATCATAATAATATTTATTTATTTAAAGATCATAACAAATATATTTAATTATCTTTTCCTAAAGTAAATCGGTCAACTTCTCGAGTGTCTTTCTCTATTTTTAAGTACTTTGCCCTGAAATTTCCATTGGAGATATTTGTGTGGTAGCTCTTCTGAGCTGTTATACGTACAAAAATATTTCCCAAGAATATTTTTTTATATCCTTTATTATTTTAATAAAAGCTCTTTCAGATATGGATTTCTATGTCTGAGTTACATTTTTTTAACATTTTGAAAATGATGTTACATAGCTTCTTGAATCCAGTGGTGTTTGAAAAATCTGATGTAAATCTAATTTTTGTTTCTTTGTATGTGATCTTCTCTTTTTCCCCATAGCTGTCAGATTTTTCCATTTTTCTCTAATAACATATAGTATTATTAATGTGGGTTTTTTCCTAACTCTCTTTTTGGATCCTTTTTTAGATCTCTTTATTCTGAGATCTTCTTTGGTTATTCAAACTTACTAATGATGTTTACTGGATACCTTAATTGCAACTCTTGTTCCAAACACTCTACCATCCAATCAAAATTCTAAAATGGGCTCCAACTTATACCTTTGTACCAATGTTCCTGAGATTCTAAACGTAAAAATCACTTTTTATTTGCATTAAATAACAACTTTTAGAATATGGGTTGCAGTGAAAATTTCTGATAATTTTCCTGAAGACACACTTATTAATGGAATTGGTAATAAAATTAGAGTAATTTTCAAAAGACACTCCCCATAGGCATTTTCCAGACTGTAGAAGCCAAAGGCATGCCCAAGTGAAGTGTGAGTTATTAATATACATCATTTTCAAGGGATTTACAAATCCAGTAATAAAGGAGTTGTATTAGTCCATTTTTGTGTTGCTGTAGCAGAACACCTGAGATTGGGTTATTTATTTATTTATTTATTTATTTTTTTTTTTTTTAAAGATGACCGGTAAGGGGATCTTAACCCTTGACTTGGTGTTGTCAGCACCACGCTCAGCCAGCGAGTGAACCGGCCATCCCTATATGGGATCCGAACCCAGGGCCTTGGTGTTGTCAGCACCGCACTCTCCCAAGTGAGCCACGGGCCAGTCCGAGATTGGGTAATTTATAAAGAAAAGAGGTTTGTTTGGCTTGAGATTCTGGGACAACTGCATGTGGTGCAGGCCTCAAGCTGCTTCTGTGGAAGGTGGCAGGCACCTGGTGGGTGCAAGTAGATCACACAGTGAGAAGAAGCAAGAGAGAGTGGGGGTGCCAGGGTCCTTTAAACACCAGCTCTCCCAGGAACTAGTAGAGTGAGAACTCACTCACTACCCCCCTCCAAGGAGGGCATTAATCTATTCATAAGGAATCTTCCCCCATGACCCACATACCTCCCAACACTGCCACATTGGGAATCAGATTTCAACATGAGCTTGGGGAGGAGGGGGGGGGACAAACAAATCCAAACTATATCAGGGTTGTTACTCTGTAAGAGTGTGTGTTGATGTTAGTTTTTATAGGGGCACTTTTAGATATAAATTTTACTTGTCATAAAATTTAGAAAACAATAGGGTGTTTATATTCACAACAATCTTTTGTGAACATAGATAATTTTTTTTAATATTCAAAAACTTAAGGAGTAAACTTGAGAACTGTCATGTTGACTAAATGTGACACCATATCCTAGATGGAATCCTAGAACTGAAAATAACATCAGGTAAAAACTAAAGAAACATCAATAAAGTATAGACTTCAGTTAATAATAATGTATCAATATTGGTTCATTTGTTAGAAAAATCTAACATAGTAATAGAGGAAATGGGGTGCAACTAAATGGGAATTCTCTATATGAGCAGTTTCTCTGTAAATCTAAAATTATTCTAAAATAAGCTTTTTATTTGAAAAAAGTAAACTCAGGGAGGCCCCATATTGTACTTTTTGACATTTTTTGTTTACCTTAGCCACATATGAGATGATTAAAACCTTCCAGTTCAATAATCACTGATCAATATGGCATAAATCTTAATACTGGCACATTGATTGTATATGGAAGTCTTATTCATGGATACTGCAGTATTTGCTCATTATTTTTCTGGCATTGGTAAGTATGTAAATATTAGTATTTAGTTCTTTAACGTGAAGAAATTAAGAAAGGTAACTTTCTTTCTTTACATTAGACTATTTTAGGCT
This sequence comes from Galeopterus variegatus, assembly GCF_000696425.1. Classification (NCBI taxonomy): domain Eukaryota; kingdom Metazoa; phylum Chordata; class Mammalia; order Dermoptera; family Cynocephalidae; genus Galeopterus; species Galeopterus variegatus. The sequence continues at coordinate 92,623 of NW_007727434.1, forward strand.
ACTATAAAATCATTTAGCATACTATAAAGTGTAATTTACTAAATGGACCGTGGCTACTCAGAGTAATTCCTTTATTTATTTATTCTGATTTTTTAAGATATGTAACCTTAAAAGTGAGCAATTTACACTAATTATCAAGAGAATTAATCCCATTAACTGTATCAACTGTAAAATGGATTTAACTAATCAAAATAAAAGTGCAATAAAAATGCAAACCATACTATTGCAAATTTTCCAGTGCTTTGTTTACTAAAGCCTTCACTGCTTGTGGCAAACTGCAAAGCAATTAAGGACCATAGATGCTCAGATGTAACATGGTTGTGAATATCAATGGAGCCAAAAGTCCACAAAGCAGGAAGCAACATTGACAAAATGCATATGAAAATCCATACTTCTGATGTCAAAGATTCTTTCCAATTTAATTCCCTGATTTCTGAATTTCTACTGTTCCTTTCAATAATCCCTTAGGTTCCATGATGTAACATTGGTCTCTTCTCCCATAAATGTTCAGGAGTGTTTTCTTAAACACATAGTATAGATACAACTGAAAGTCTAGCTTTTATTCAAACTGCTGCAATGCAATCCAATCTTGAGGAAAGTCACTTTGTAACTCAGATATTAAGGTCATTTCCTTGGTTATGAAAGTGAGCCAGAGTAGAACTGAGGAGTCGTTGAGGGTCACACACAGACACAAATAAGAAAGTAAAGTATATGAATATGTATATAAATAACCACATTGTGAATTTATGAATAAATTATAGGAAGTTAGACTAATGCCTTCAAAATGACCTTATTGACACTTATAGTCTGAAAATAGTCATATCAACTCTCATCTGACTTACAGAAAATGTCTAAAACAGCCTCAAGATAGGAACAGATTCAGTGGTCATGATTTTCCTTAGACATATTGGTCTGTATGCCTCTGGCCAGCTCTGAACATAAATACTTCAGTTTACATTTAAGATGAGTTTTATTGGGGGGCTGCTGGCACTTTCAATGAGTATGCATTGGTACACTATTTGATAGCACACAATCCCTGATCCCAAAGAATTTATATGCTCTGCCTGGTAAAATTTTTATTCTTATTAAAATATTTAAGAATGGTAATGTGTTAATAATTCTTTCCATTTTGATGTCATTCGTGCACTAACATTCACTTGAACTTTATTTATCTTATTAACAGGAGTCTCAATGGTGATGTCAGAGTGTACGTACAGAACTGCCATCATTTCTTTCTCTAATTGTGTTACCATTCTTAGCACAAAATCTCCCTGTCTATCCAGATTTTTCCATTTTGATGATAAGTGCTATTCTCTGTAATGTCATCTCTTTTAATGTTATCCCTCAATAGTGACAACTAGCGTGTTTCACCGATGGTTTGTTTTGTCTTCTGAGATGTCTATAAGTTTGCTATTTTATGTCCCCGTCTTGGTAAAATCTACAAAGAGTTCGCAATATCGCCTTCATGTATGCGTACAATGAACTCACCAGTCAACAGCATAGCTTAAATATCTAAATTAAACTCTATGTACAGTGTTAGTCAACTCCTATTCCTGAGTTGCTCAACAAGTTTTCATTTAAAAAAAATTTTTTTTAAATGAGGCCAAGTAATCCATACTAGTTATTAATTAAATCAAAATCTTAGACATAATCACACTTGGAAAAGAAGGGTATAAGGCTAATTCAAATTGGCAGATAATCAAAATGTAATTATATTTGGTTATACAAGCATATATCTTTGTTAACAGGTCATAGACTCACAAAATGTCAGCTTTAAAGAAGAACTAATATGAGTATATGAGATGATTCAACCACTCATCAAATGTTTGCATTTCTACAATCCTCTGGCAAATAATATCTAAAGCTACACTGAATTTGAGTCCTAGGGATTTTCATTCAACACAGTTGTTTCTAGGCACAATCTAATGATGCAATCTTATCAAACCACATAGGGCATTGACCTATAGGTCCACAATCCTTTATCCAATGTCTTTGAAGCCATCTGTGTCTTGGGAGTCTGAATTGTTAGGATTTTAGAAAGGTAATATACAACATATCCAGTAAGATCTGGGGAAGTTGGTCATAGTTAAATATTTCTGTATCACAAGCATATATTCATACTAAATGGCATAATAAACATGTCAGTTCAAATCAGGTTTTGCTGCCAAACAAGTTCAGTCAGGTCAGGTTTTGTGATCAAATAAATTATGAAAAATGTTTCTGTTTTCTGAGCTTAATGGGTTTCGAAATTACAAAATTCTGGATCACTATTTTTGCTTCTTTCCCTATGTATTACATGATATAATTATGCAATAAAATTTTCGAGTGAATTATTAAGTTTTGATGGGCATACAGAAATACCTTATTGCTGAATATATATAAGGGTGCCAAAGATTATGGATTTTTTTCAAAGGCCAGTAGATGAATGACTATTAACATTAAATAAGATTCTCCTCTCTCAAGCAAAAGCCATGAAGCTAAACATAGCATGGAGGAAGAAAGGACTAAATAAAAGACTTTTAACTTATTATATTTTTTACTTTATCAGTGAAATTGTTTTTGACTATACCCCGCAGTATTGCATATTTATAAATTATATGATTATGCCACTCAAAGCCAATAAAGTAGTTGAACATGTATATGAGCAACAACTAATTTGTGAAAAAGAATTAACCATTTCTAGAGACTTGTTATTGTTTTATTTTATTATATTTCATTGAAGCTGCTTTTTTGGATGCTAGCTATATATTATCCTCATCAGCCTTACACTGATAACCAAAAAATAGATGTAATTTAAGCAAACAAAAAAATGCTAATTCTTAAGATAACCTTCACACACTGTGGAATTAGATAGTACTATTCTTTTAAAGAACAAAGAAAGGATATGGCCATCTTTGAGCTTTATAGCATGGAGATTTTTCAGGATAAGAAGTAAAGAATCAGATGTCTAAAACTAACTCACACTGGATAATGTGCAATTCCTGAAACACAACTCTAAGATTTGTTTGAGGAACAAAAAACAACTTTATTCCAAAAAATTAACTTCCAGTCTGTCTTAAGATAAAATAACCTCTATAAGTATTTTAAACACATTTCTCAAGAACTAATCAAAATGTTAAAAGACTATAATAATTCTCTAATAGCTCATTCAAAATGCTTAGCTGAGATTGACCTAGGTTTCCGTTAGGAATTAACTTTAAAAGACATGCAACAACCCCTTACCTTTGCAAGCTCAGTCATATTTTGAGAACCTAAGTAGAGCTTGATTGGCTTATACTAAGTTTTTTCTGCATATGAACTTCCTACTCTGGTGAATTCTATTAGCTCTGGCTCCCGCCAAACATAGCTATGGTGGCTGTATTAGTTGTTTCTGTTGCTTATAAGTTAAATACCTGGAACTGAGTAATCTGTAAGTAAGAAAATTAAATTTATTGCTCACAGTTTCAGAGTCTGGAAATTCTAAAGTTCAGGGAACACATCTGGTGAGGGCCTTTTTGGTGGGTAGTGACTTTACAGCAAAGCAGCTTATCACATGGCAGATGGTAGAAGCAGAGAGAGAGAGACTCTCACGTGCTCTCCTTTTAAAGTCAACATAAGCACGTACATGACCAACATTAAACCATCAAGTGGATTAATCCATTACCAAGGAATGGTCCTCACAATCTAATCACTTCTTCAAGGCCCCACCTTTCGATTACCATAGTATGATTTCCCACCCTCTTAACAGTGTCACAGTGGGGATTAAGTTTCTAATTCACAGACTTTGGGGGACACAATTCAATCCACAGAAGTGGTCATGCCATTTATTTTAATCTAGCCCATGTTTGATTCGGTGCCTATTGTATACTTTTCCTTTTTCTTTTTTTTTTTTTTTTTTTTTTTTTTGAGGTTGCTTTGTGAAAAGTGTGAACTCTGTAATGTTAAGATAGTGTTGAAGATGCTGATAAAGAGGCAGGGGATGGTGGTGTTCTTCTCTTCCTCCATCAACTACCACAGGTTCCGCATTGGCATCTGAATGTGACAGTAAAAGGCTAGCTCATCATAGCGCTGGTCCCTGGTAAAGTAGGTCACCATAAAACACCCTGGACTTCCAGATCGTCCCCATCCTCTGAATTGTGATCTCCACTAGAATCTTTATAGTGATTTTTTTCTGCCCCTTATCTTATCCACTCCCAATTATCAAACCATTTTCTTCACACCTCTGAAACTCAAAGTCAAATATAAACAGAATCACTCCTACTTTAATCACTTCTATGAAAGTTTCCTCCACCTTCTTGCTATACCTGAAACCTGGCTCTCCGCTAGTAGCACTACCTCCCTGAAGTCTCTGCTTTCTGTCTCACTTGCCTCATAGCCTGGAATCTAGAGGTACAGCAGGTTTGCTATTTTTCAGAGACACTAGACATGTTCTCCCTCCAGGCCTTTGCAATTGCTTTCCTTTTACCTTGAATGCTCCCCTACCCTCCACCCTCCATATCTACAGGGCTAAGTTCTTCATATCCTGCAAATAACTTCTTCTCTGTGAGCTTTTTGTAGGCCCCTAACTAAAACAACAACTTCCCTGGTACACATCATATTCCTCTCCCTGATTTATTTTATCACCTTATAATAAGGTGATTCAGGTCAAGAAATAATGAAAGCCTGATACTTGCTCAATGCTTTGCAGCAGATGTTACACATGTAATTTAACAGCCATTTGGTCAATGACTGCTTTGTGCCAGGATCTGTACTGTGTACCAGATACACAATGGCAAATGAGATAGACCCTTTCACTTCTTGGAGTTTGGAGATTAATGGTTTGTCTATGTTTCAGGAATTTTACCACTGTAATCTGCAAAATAAACCTCACCTGACTTCTTTTCTTCAGCATGATCCCTCCTCTTTTCTCCATACTACCACAGAAATTAATCTAAAACATAAATCTGAATTCTCTCCTCTACTTAAAAACGTCCTGTTTCCTCTTCTTGGAATGTCTTGTCATCTTCTCTTTACCTGGTCAGCTACAACCGGCTCACCATTCTATGAGTACTACAGATTCACCTTAAGGTTGACGAAGCTTCTTTCTCTGGGATTTCTTAGATGCCTTTTATCTATGCTGTCATAGTTTTCATTGCATTACTTATCACTCCACCACAAAACCATTGTTTGAGATTCTATGGCTTTTATAAGCTATGACTTACGTCTTTGATTTTCCCATCAAATAATACAGGTAAGTGTTTGAAAAAGCAAATTAGTACATTGCACTACTCTGAGAATATTTTCATGGGGAAGAGAGGTGAGAGCTCATGGGTCCAAGACATTAAGCTCAGATACTCAGGTGAAGGAACTCGGAAGACAAACATCTACTTCTCTCCTAGGCTTAGCAGTCCTGTTGTCACCAAAGCTACAGGCCTCTTTGGGAAGAGAAAGCTCAAAAGATGAGGAGGAGAAAGGTGGATGTGACCATTAAAATGAAATTGTAAATGAGAGGATAAAGTGTTTGGAACTACAGAAATGTAAAAAGAGAAAAGAATTTGAAATAATCTAACTTCACAGATATTATAAATTCTATAGTACAGGGGAGGAAATAAGACTCTAAAAGATCACAAGCCTGCCTCAGTGTCACAGAGCTGGTGTGTTTTTTGAACCCACATTTATATTCATGTCATTAGGAGTTCTCTCACTCTATGAACCTCCATTCAATTTCTGAGAAGTGAAAATGATGTAGAAATCCATATGAGTATCATGAAGCATGATACACTTGAAAACGATTCATCCTCTTATCACTACCCATGTCACTGCTATGAATCAGTCTAACACTATAAAAATTCTATATGCCTGAGAGAACTGGCTTAATATCTAAGGCATTCATGTGTTCTGCTTTATCCTCACAATCTCTCATCTGATCACTTACCCATGATCAAATAAATATATAAATAGGGAAATATCCCTATTTCCATCACTTCATTTCTTCAAAAGTTCCTATTAAACTAATCTTTCATTCTTCCTCCTTTCACTTGATATGTTTTACCTTTTTTCTTGACAATTTTCTTAATAAGCTGTTTACTATTCTTCAAAACGAGAGGTTAGATGGTGACAGAGACCTACAAAGCCTTCCTGGAGTGCCTGGAACAATACTGCTAGTGTCTAGGCTCCTGGTTCCAGTGATGTCTGAGCACAGGTAAGTACACTTAGTGGTCTGTATTTTCCACAGGCATTTATCCTCAACAGGCTTGTGCCAGCCTATAGGTTTACTTACAATGGGATTTTGTGGCTCTCTTGAGCCCCTAACAGACAGTGCTTATTGTGAAAAAGATCACCAGAAGAGAAAGATGCAAATATATAAATAATCCCTATTAAGTACCTAACGTCATAAACAATTGGAATTCTTGTGACTGCAGTTTATCTCAAGGGAGAAAAAGTCTGTATATGAAGCAAGACAATTCAAGTCATAAAAGTATCTGAAGATCCACTTTCCAGATAGTTTATGTGAAATATTGTTCCTTTACCTCTCCTGCAACACAATCTTTCTAGAATCTATGCATGACTATGCGGCAAATGCTTCATTCCCTGGAGGCATCTCATCAGGGCTTCTTGACCCCATATGTCAACATCTACCAAAAAGAACATCAAAATTTACATGTAGTCTTGGTCTTCACTCAGTGTCCGCAAGTTTTCTCTCTCTCAAGGAATTCCTTCCTTTTTGTATAACTGCTGATGGGAATTCAAATATGTAAAACCAGGGAAAAGAGGCTATTTCTGAGCCTATGCTTTATTAAGTGGGGACCCTATTATTAGTACATAATGCATACTTAATATGATAAAAATAATTAGTTTCAAGTATTATTTAAGAAGTTTTAAAACCCCTTTTAATAAGGCAAATAGGCTAGCATCCCTGGTGACAAGCAACACTATTCTTTTTTTTTTTTTTTTGTCTTTTTTCGTGACCGGCAACGGATCGCAACCCTCAGTGTCACGCCCGTACCGGACTGGGACCGGCAACGGGATCGCAACTCTCGGTGTTGCCCCCACTCCTCGCTCAGCCAGTGAGCGGCAGGTCTGTATGTGGGATCCGAACCCTCGGCGGGAGCGCCGCCGCGCTTCCCAAGCGGCGCACTGTAGCAGTGCGCCACCGGGCCGGCCCCCAAGCAACACTATTAATAGCAGAGGTTTTTTTAGGTTTCTGGGTATTTCTTCAACTGTAGGCGGCTAAAAATGTTTACACCTTCTCACTTTATTCATGTCTCTGGGGACTAGAATCATTCTCCTCTTAGTCTGATGAGATTTCACATGCTACTCTCTCGTTTATAAATCACGTCTCAAATTCACATGACTTGGACATCAGTTGAAAGTCAGTTGTTCATGGATTAATAAGATCTCCCTTCTTTTTTCTGTTTTTCTGTAAAAGCAAAGGTGTCTTTCACATATTCCATTGCACTTTAGAATACAGTGAACTTCAAACTTCTCTATAAATACCTTTGTTATTGTTTCTTCTCTCATATTCAGAATCACTCCCTACATCATGAGATTTCACTTCTGTTTTATGGAGAAACAACAGGCTCTCTGAAATGCAGCAGCTCCATATGCAATTCTAGGTTGTTTAAATTCTTGCTCCTATTTTCTCCAATTTTCTGCTGCATTTCTTTTAAAGCTTAACTTTCCTGGAGGTTTTAATTGGCCCATTTTTAATTCCTTTTGGCATCATGTAATTATTGGTTTCACTTGTAGGGAAAAAACACCAGACTCTTGTTGTTAAATATAAAACATTTTATTGTGGGGCCTCTGTGAGCACTTCAAGTTGACCTTTTCTGTTATATGTATGGAGTCAGCACTGCACAATATGGCCCCATGTAGTATTCTAATATTTTAAACAGATCTTCTCCACTCACTGCACTAGAAATCTTTTGCTTAACTTATGCACCTCCCTAAAGTTCCTGCTATCTTTATGGCAATGACCTTGAGGCTACATTCACTTCTGGCCAATTAAGCTGTAAATCAGAATTTATCCCTAATAGTGGTGCAATTATATGCTGCAATGAAATTGCTCAGCAAAGAAAGATATCTGTATACATTTAGGTTTTGTTTATTTGCCAAAGAACAGACAAAATTAGAGCAACTGCAGCCAGCTCTACTTTCACACCCACTCAAAAAAAAAATAAATCAATAAGTCTATCTGGCATATTTGTACTTTTGTATTTTCCCTAAAAATATGCGCCTTATCCTATATTCCTTTGTATACCTTTAGTAAGATTGACTCAAAGATTAAATTTGATTAGACATAAAATGTAAACTTATAAGTATAATATTCAACTATATCTAACCTTGTAAACCACAACATTTTGCTAGCCCATGGTGTTTAAAATTGTTGCTCCTTCATGAATTCTACTGACATGGCCAAAAGCACAGGTTTGAATGGCTAATTGCTTTTTCGTTTGAAGGATGAAACAGGCAAGCTGTGTTGAATCTGGTCGTGAGATGTTCTCATTTACATTTGCAATTTATGTGAGCTCTAGTCAGTACAGGCACCAAAATGTCAACTCTCCACAATGAGACCAGAAATCTAAGTGAACACAGAACAATTATGGAGAGGTTGAGCATATTTTAATTTCTCTCTATTTCAGAGAACAGAAAAAGAGCACAGTTGGGAGTATGAACAAGTTGTAGCAGAAGTTGAAGTACAAATGCACTGTGAATGAGATTTCCAATACTTCTTTGCAATAAGAGCTCCTGTAAATCTGTGATTCCATGTAATGTTGCTTGATGTTAGTGCTGCTTTGGTGCACATGGTCAATTATTTGAATATATGATTCATGAACATGTACTATAAATATATTTTTACTCTATGGGTCATTTTGTTACATGGAAGAGCATCATATGTAAGTATGGCAATATACATGTATATATTTAATCTTTTAGATTGTTATAAGTGGACTAAATTTGGACTGATATCTAGAGTTAAAAATCACCAGTTTAGAGTTAAATACTCATGAAAGAGAGAATTCAAGTCCAAAGTATTTTTAAATTAAATAGATATTTAAAGTTTCTCTGACTTAGATTAAGAAACTTTTCACAAGTTAGATAAGTAAAACAAACAAACCAAAAAACTAAAACTCTCAAGCAACTTATTCTATGACACAACTTAATCATTTGAAAGATATCAATGAACTCAATGTCTTTTCTATGCAAATGGTGTTATTATTGACATAATATTTTAAAATAGTATATAACAGCCTAATAAAAGCAGGTACTTTAGTCAGAAAAATGTGTCCTATTGTTTCTTCAATAATTACTTTACATAAAATAGGTTAAAGGTAGAATTTGGTTTTAGTAAATATTAATGTGTATTTGGGAGTCAGTCAAAAACATAATTGATTATCCGCTTTTTTGGACTTCTCTTAATCACTTTTAAATTATGAGATGTACTTAGACTCCTGGGTATTCTTCAGTTAAAATATATTTACATTTATTTATTGCATTCCAAACCAATTTTCGATTTTTTTGTTTTAGATTCTCTATGCTTAAGTAAACATGTTCCCTTCATTTAAAATCTCTGATTAATTTAGAACATAGAATTTAAGCTATTTTAGTTGCTAAAAAAATGCTCAAAAATAGGCATTTACTAGGCACTGTAGGGGATACAAGTGTGCACCTAAAAAAAATATCCTTTAGAAAAGAAAAAGAGTACCTGTAACTGGAATGCAGTGTAAAATGTACAAAGTTTCATCACAGATTGTACAAATCCTCAAAGGAGGACGTTGAAAGAGATGGTTTGCAGTAGCATGAGGAAGGGACAAGACAGTAAAAAGGAAATTGTTTCTGAGCTGAGCTTTAATAAGGAAGACTTGACACATGGAAGTAAGATGATTCAGGCAGGTTTTTACAATGTTTTCATTATGCGAAATGGCATGAGGATGCTCAGTGAATGGCTCAGTGTAGCAAGGAAGGATCATGTGTGGATAGAGTGGGAGAAAAGGCAGACAGAAACTAGAGGGTAGAGGGCTGCAAATACCAGGATAAGTAAGAACTGTGGGCTTTCCCTACGGATTTGGGCAAGACAAATCTGAGGATTTTGAATGGAGAATTATAACTGTAGTTTATACAATTTAAATTGTCCTGAATGTTCAGTATTAACTAGACCAGGCACAAGGGTCATTGGTCTAGAAGTGGGAAGCTGAGAAGGGTTTTACTTGGGAAATGGAAAATAGACACATATGAAGGGTATGATACATAGAGCAAATATAAAAAAAAAATGTGAAGTTATGAGAATACATAAAATACCAACGAGGAAAAGATGAATAATCCTGAAGAAACTTTTCAAGAGAAGCAAAAATGGTCCATGAAGGGGAAAAGTTTCATTTTTCTTTATGGGCCAGTTCACATCCTGAATCTTCATAAAGCCATCTTAATCACAATCATTAATAGAGCATTCATTTTGTGGAAAAGCAGGTAGGTGTAATGGAGTTTGCTAAGCTGGGAAACAGACTGCCTGGTTTCAAATCCGTGATCAGTTATGGGATCTCATACAAGTCACTGAAACCCTCTGAGTTTCTGTTTCCTCATGGGTAAAATAAAGAAAATACTCCTACCATCACAAAGTGGTGTATGTTACCTCTTGCCTCTAGGGCTCCAAAGATATTTACTAACTTAAATGTTTTTGTGTGATAAAGTTATGTGTAACCTCTACACTTATCTCGGCGTCTATAAAGAGAAATCTTCCATGCATGTCAAGAATATGCTCCACTTCCTCCCAATTCATAGGATTACAAAGCTTAAAACTTAAAATAATCTATAATAACTCCTTCAAAGTACAGTATTAATTTGTTTACTCATTCATCTGTTCAATTAACTATATTTACTGAGAATATATTATGTGTCAGACACTGTGTTAGAGGAAGAGGAACAAGCAAAACTAAGAAATTTTCTTCCCTCCAAACCTTTAGGTCTCAGTAATAGGAGAAAAGCAATAAACAAATAAACAACCTATTATGAAAACAAAGAGTGAAGAAGTCAGGTTATAGCATTGGTGATCAGGAAAGTAGCCACTGATAGTGTGGCCAAGGTAATCTTTGAGATATAAGGAAGAGCAACAGCCAGCCATGCTTGGAAAGAACATTCTAGAAAGATCATTTATGATCAGGTCCTTCACTTACATCTCAGCCATCTCAGTATCATGGTGTGTTCCAAGTAATGTGTTTCTAACAACTCTATTCTTAATCAAGCTATTTACCCTCTTTTTGCCTTAGGTTTCTCTTCTTAAAATTGTTCTAATGTTAGTACCTGACTCTCAAGGTTGTTGTGAGCACAAAGAGTTAATGTAGGTAAAGTGTATGACAGTTAGTTAATTCAGTTTATTTACTACTAATAACAAATATGTATGTGAATTTGCATATATCTACCTAAGCATACATGTAAATCATGTGTTTGCATTTATATCCACACATACATATTTACATAGTTAGAACGGATACAAGGTTATACTTATTTTAATATCATTCTTGTTTGTTTTCTAGTGTATTTTATTGAGAATTTAAAAAGTGGAAGTGTTAAAACTAGCATCAGAATTTGAGTTCATTACAGAGTATGCCCGCATTAGGCAGGATGCTGCAGTAACAAAACAAAAACAAAAACAGAAGTTCCAGTGACTTAAAATACAGTTGATTTCTTTTTTTTTTATTATTTTTATTTTGTCAATATACAATGTAGTTGTTTATTGTGTCCCATCACCGAAACCTCCCTCCCTCCTCCCTCTCCCCCCTTACAGTTGATTTCTTACACAGGCAAAGTCTGAAGCAGATCAGTCCTCCACATTGGTAGATAAGTTATCAGATACAGGAGACGTTCAAAGACACTCCAACAAGTGGAGAAGTCTGGAGAACACTGGAAAGCATAAAGGATAGATCCAAAAGATGTTCATTTCACTTCCTTCCACACACCTTGGCCAGAACTAGGTCATGCAACCCAACCTAACTGCAAGAGAAACAAGGTAATGTAGACTTACGGTCATCCCATGCATCCAGGAAGAGGAAATGTGTAGTGTGTTGTATATACACTATAATATTTACAGTTGTAACAGTGGAAAAAATACATTTATAACATTTGCTTTAACAGAAAAAATGACAACCCATAAATCTGACATATTTGGATTCAGCTGTGTCTCTCAAGATTATAGCACAAAAATATTTTATTTTATTTCTCAGAGTTTTCCATTTCTTTTTAGTCAATTAGTCTCTATTTCTAATTATTGTCCAGGTGTGTTAAAAGAAAGCATACCTAAATGTGCATTGTAAACCACAATAGCTGCAATGTAATACAAAAACGTGTTATTTTTCCCATTCAACATATAATATTTTTCAAATATATTTACATATGAATATATGCACATGCACAAACACGCATTGTCTTATAGGAACTCTTGAATTGCTCTGTGGTTCTGTTATTTAACTTATCTTGGATATTTTCACAAGTCTCCAACAAGAAAGTGAAATCCTTTAAGGTTTTTGGAGTTATGAGACTGAGAATGCTAAACACACAGTCAACTCTCAATAAATATTTGTTGAATGAGCAAACAGGGTCAGCTGGTAGAGGAGATTTCATGCCAGGCTGAGGAATTTGGATTTTATCCCACAAGGACAGCCACAGGAACTTTTTATGCAGAGAAATAGCATGATGAAAATAGTAAGTTAGAAATATTGCTATGTCATGGTACAGGAATAATGAGAGGGGAAGGCTGAAGAGGAAAACTAATCAGGAAGCTATTGCAATAATTCAGATGTGAGTCTGGGCTTGAATAGTGGCAGTTGAAAGAGAAATAACGAATAAATAGTGGAGACATTTTAAATAAAAATTGGTAAATTATTGAATGGTAAATTATTGACCATATAGGGAAAAGGAGAGAAAAATCAAAGATTACATTACTGAACTTAAGATCTAGGAAAAGAGTGGTACTGTTGATAGAGAAGAGGCCACTGAAATGCAATGATTTGCAGCAATCACAAGCACTTGTGATCTCAAAGGTAGCTGGGTTACCACTTGCCCGTAGTTCTTCTAAGTAATTCCTTCATGTGTGAAGGAATGCATGCACATTAGTACTTTTGAATTGTTTTATTTTACTTTAAGCAGACTTCTTTTAAAGAATATCAAACATTATTTTGGGAGATTGCAATAATATGTTTCATATTAATTTAGGTTATAAGGCTGCAAAACACTACCAATACAATGCTCACAAAACAGCCTCATTCAAGGAAATAATTATCATTTCCACTTCTAAATCAGTAGTAATTAAATTAGAAGAGCAATATTTTCAGTGAGTATATTATAAAATATGCCACACAGATTTGGTCATATTTAGACTAAAGCAAAACCACTCTGTAAATTATTTTTTACCCTAAAAGTTAAGACTATCCATAATTACTTGTTTTTTGTTGTTGTTGTTGTTGTTTTATTATTATTAATTATAGAAATAACATTTAACCTGCTCTGACCTGAAAATTTAGTCATGGAACTAATCTGACATTTCCCCTGACTTCATCAATTAAGTGATTTTATCAAATTGTCATGTTTTGAACTAATCTTTATATAAAATCTATCTGATCGAATAAAATATTTTATGGCAATTTTTTTTCAATTAAGTAAATTTTCACCCTGTATAGAGAGATTCAGTGCCCAAGCAATTCATTATTGCTCTATGAATTATTAAGAGTGTCCATAGAAACTATTAGGGAATCTATCTCTTCTTCCTGATAGATTATACAGAAAAAGGAAAGAAAGGTGTGAAAAAAATTATAAAACATTTCTAGGACTCAGACTGTGCTTAACTATGCTGACAATGAGCCTGTTCTTCTGCAGGTTTATGTGGAAATACCTTTAGTTTAAGTGAAACATAGTTGGAATCCCTGCAGTTCCATCTGAAGATTTACTGAATATCTAGTCTCTCAGCATTTCCTAATTTTTGATAGTACTATTATCTAATAAAGGAGGTGACTATGAGCAAAACCATTGATCAGTTTATATGCTTTTTCACTAAAGACTAGAGATGGATGAGGGATAAAGGTATAAACATTTGGTGAACACCTAAACAATACTTTGTTGCACAGATAATCAGACAAAATGCTAACTAACTCTGTGAAAGAGGGTTCTAATGTTATTGTCTCCATTCTACAGATGAAGGAACTGAGGTTTTAAGTTAAAGTCATGTAACTTACATATTTTATCAAATCTAAATCAGTCTTGTTTTAAGATATCCCTTTATTTTATGTATCACCAAGTGGAGAAAAAAATGGTTAAAATGCCATTTTGAAAAAATTCCTAATTTAGAAATATAAAAATGTTACCATTTATGACTGACACCAGCAACATGAAAAACTAGAAAGCTACAGGTCCTCCTTGCCCCATGGAGACACCAAGTTAACAATAACATATGGACTAGAATAGTTCTGTGATAACTCTAGAGACCAGCTGAGAAGCTACAACACCTAGGCCCATTGCAAACTAGGACTAGACTCCAGTGAAAAAGCCAAGTAAATTTGTAGATTTTGGCACACCTGTTCATGACCCTCTCTCTGTGCAGAATAGCCAGAGCAACTGGGAGGAAATCTCCTAGACCTGGGCTTCTGCCTTATAATAGAAGCACAGGAGTGGACTATGTGATTAATTAGTTCATCAAAAGAGTAGGCCATGCATGGCTTGTCTGGGGGTTGCCTGAAGGACTGGTCTCTGTCTTTTTTGAGTAGAACAGTTGACAAGATGGTTGCCAAAGTTTGGATGCTGCTAAAATCAAAGGCAAACAGCATGTTAGAGGTGTAGTTTCATAGGCAGATCCCAGAAGTAAGAGATCAGAAAGAGTCTGAGAGGTCTTAGGACCTCCAGCCAAGCAACTGAGAAGGTAATCCCCAGCACAAAGCCAGTACACAAATGCTGAGAGAAGTGGTTGTTTTTCAAAAGCTCAAATCCCAGCAAAAATTTGCAAGGCATACAGAGAAGCAGGGAAACATACCCAAAGAACAAAATAAAACTCTAGAAACTGACCCAAAGAAACAGATCTCTGAGCTGCCTGACAACTAATTTAAAGAAACTGTCAGAAAGATGCTTAATGAACTAAAAGAACACTGACAGAAATTTAAATGAAATCAGGAAAATAATTTAGGAACAAAATGAAAACATCAACAAAGAGATAGAAACTAAAAAAAGAGCCACATAAAAATTCTGGAGTTGACAAATAATTGAACTGAAAAAAAAAAATTAAATGGTTCAATAGCAGACTTGATAAGGCAGAAGAATCAGCAAACTTGAAGACAGATAATTTAAAATCATTGAGTCAGAGAATCAAAAAGAAAAAAGAATAAAGAAAAGTGAGTAGAACATATCAAGCACACAAATATATGTATTATGGTAATCTCAGAAGGTGAAGAGAGAAAAAAGGAAGAGAATGTATTTGAAGAAATAATGGCTGAAGATTTCCGAAATCTGAGGGGGAAATAAAATAAATATATACATTCAATAGGCTCAAATAACTTCAACAATAATAAATCTCAAGAGATTCATGCATAGACACATTATAATCAAATCGTCTAAAGTCAGAGACAAAGAAAGTCTCTTGAAAGCAGCAAGAGAAAGTGATTCATCACATACAAATGAGCTTCCATGTGATTATCAGTGGATTACTCAGCAGAACTTTTGCATGTCAAAAAGAGTAAAATGATAGTATTCAAAGTGCTGAAAGAAAAAAACAAAGCTGTTAACCAAGAATGTATTGTATCTGGCAAAACTGTCCTTCAAAAATCAAAAAGAAATTAAGATTTCTTCAGATATACAAAAACCAGGGGAGTTTATTACTACTAGGCCTGCTTGCAAGAAATAATAAAGGGAGTTCTTCAGGTTGAAATGAAAGTATGGTATACAACAACCCAAAGTTTATAGCATTATAAGGCTCATCAGTAAAGGCTAATATATGTAAAAATACAGTAACCAGTACTACCATAATTTTAGTGTACAGAATTTAAATGGCAAAAGCATAGAAAAAAACAATACATATATGTTAACAAATTTGTACATGTGTGGATATATATAAGTACACATATGTACAGATGTGCTTTGAGACATAACAAAGTGGGGGAGGGTGAAGCTATAAAGAGTAGAATTTTTGTATGCAATTGAAGTTGTCATTAACAGTTTAAAATAGAATGCTATAATTTTAAGCATTCTATAATGCAATGGTAACAACAAAGTAGGTATCTATAGACTAGAGAAAAGGAAATGAGAAAGGAATTAAAGAAGATCACTATAAAAAATCAACAAAACCCAAAGAAAGGCAGTAAGGAAGGACAAAAAGCTATATGACAAAACAGAAACAGTTAACAGAATGGCAAGGTAAGTTTTTTCCTATTAGCAACTATTTTAAATATAAGTGGATTAAACTTCCCAATCAAAAGACATTGATTAACTGAACAAATACAAATACCAAGATCAAATTATGTGCTGTCTATAAAAGACTCAATTTAGATCCAAGGGTACACATAGGCTGAATGTGAAAGGACAAGAAATGATATCTCATGAAAATAATAACAGAGAAATCAGGAGTGACTATACTAACATGAGACAAAATAGACTTTAAATCACAACTCCTATGAGTGACAAAGAAGCATATTATAAAATGATAAATGTCAATTTACTAAGAGTATATAATAATTATATATATTTACACACTAAACCTTAGATCTCCTAAATATATGAAGCAAACTTTGACAGAATTAACTGGAAAAATAGACAGCAACACAATAACAGTAAACTTTAATTCCCTCTTTCAGTAATAGAGCAACCAGACAGAAGATCATTAAGGAAATACAGGAATTGAACAACATTGTAAACCAAATTGACCTACTATAGATATAAAGAACACTTCACTCAATAACAGAAGAATAGGCATTCTTCTGAACTGCATATGTAACATTTTCCAGAACAGACCATATGTTAGTACACAAAACAAGTCTGCACAAATACGAGAAGAATGAAATTATACAAAGTATCTTCTATGATCATAATTAAATGAAACTAGAATTCAATAGCACAAGAAAAACTGGATAAATAAGTTTCAAGGGAAATTAGAAAACACCTTGAGAAAAATGAAAATGAAAACACACATACCAAAACCTATGAGATCCAGCAAATGCAGTGCTAAGAGGGATGCTTATTTCTGTATATGCATACATTAAAAAGAAGAAAGATCTCAAATGAACAACTAAATTTTACTTCAAGTAAGTAGAAAAATAAAAACAATATATAACTAAAACTAGCAGAAGAATAAAATTATAAATATTAGAGCACAGATAAAATAGATAATAGGAAAAAAAAAAAAAACCCAAAGGTAAACTAAGAGTTGGTTTTTTGAAAAGATAAAAAAAAAAAATTGGCAAACCCTTAGCTAAATTAACTAAGAAAAAAAGAGAGGAGACTCAAATAAATAAAATCAAAAATAAAAGGGGAAATTACAATCAACATCACAGAAATAAAAAAGGATTATCAGAGAATACTATGAAAAATTGTACATCAACAAATTGGATAATCTAGAATAAATGGATAAATTCTTAGAAACACACAATCTACAAAGACTGAATCATGAAGAAAGAGAAAATCTGAACAGACCAACAACAAGTAAGGAGATTGAATCAGTAACCAAAAACCTCCCAAGAAAGAAAAGCCCAGGACCAGAAGGCATCACTGAGGAATTCCACATAACATTTAAAGAAGAATTAAACCAGTTCTCCTTAAACTCCTCCAAAAGTATGAACAGCCACAAACACTTTCAATGTCATCCTATTAAGCCAGCATTACCCTGATACCAAAGCCAAAGAAAGACACTACAAGAAAAAAAAAAGTACAGACCAATATCTATGATGAATACTGATGCAAAAGTTATCAACAAAGTACTAGCAAACTGAATTCATAAACACACTAAAAGGATTATACGCCATAACCAAGTAGGATTTATTCCAGGAATGCACAGATGGTTTAAAATAAATAAATAAATAAATGTAATCTATTACATTAACAGAAGAAAGAACAAAAAGCATATGACCATCTAAATAGATAGAGAAAAAGGATTTGACAAGATTCAACACCCTTTCATGAAAAAAGCGCTCAACAAACTAGGAATGGAAGGAAACTACCTCTACATGATAAAGATCATTTATGACAAACCCACAGATAACATAATACTCAACAGAAAAGCCTGAAAGGTTTTTCTCTAAAATCAAGAACAAGGCAAGGATGTCCATAGTTGCTATTTTTATTCAACCTAGTACCAGAAATCCTAGACAGAGCTATTAGACAAGAAAAAGAAATAAAAGTCATTAAAATCAGGAAGAAAGAAATAAAATTATCTCTGTTCACCGATGTCATGATCTTATATGTAGAAAAGTCAAAATTACACATACACACAAACCTATGAGAACTAATAAACAACTTTAGCCAAGTTACAAGATATAAAATCAACACACAAAAATGAGGTGTTTTTTTCTATACATTAACATTAAACAATCCAAAAAGAAAACTGAGATAATTTCATTTACAATAACATCAAAAAGAATAAAATACTCAGGAATAAATCTAACCAAGGAGGTGAAAGAGTTGTACACTAAAAATCATAAAACATTGATGAAAGAAATTAGAGATGACACAAATAAGTGGAAAAACATCCCATGTTCATTGATTGGAAGACCTAATACTGTTAAGATGTATATACTACATAAAGAAATCTCCATATTCCATGCAATTCCTACCAAAATCCCAACAGTATTTTTTGCAGAAATAGAAAAATTTACCCAAAAATTCATGTGGAATCTCAGAGGACCCCAAATAGCCAAAAATTTTTGAAAAAGAACAAATAGGGAGAACTCACACTTCCTGATTTCAAAGCATAAGAAGCTATAGTAATCACAACAGTGTGGTACTAACATGAAGACAGACAAGTAGATCAAAGAAATAGAACAGAGAGCACAGCAATAAACCCTTGTGCATCTGGTCAAATAATGTTCAACTTCAACAAGGGCACCAAGGGCACTCAATGGGGAAAGAACAGTCTCAAGCACAAATGGTGCCAGGAAAACTAGATATCCACATAAAAACGAATGAAGGTGAACCCTTATGGTGATGTTAATTTTGTGCGAACTTGAGTGGATCACACGATGCCCAGATTAAACACAATTTCTGGGTGTGTCTGTGGAGGTGTTTCTGGATGAGATTAACATGAATTGTAGACTCAGTAAATTGTCCTTCTCTATGTAGGTGGGCAACATCAAATCTGTTGAAGGCCTGAATAGAACAAAATGCAGATGAAAAGAAGATTTGCCCCTTTCCTTCCTTCCTGCTTGAGCTGGAACATTGGTCTTCTCCTGCCTTTAGACTAGGAATTACAACAGCAGCTCTCCGTGCTCTCAGCCTTCAGACTTATACTGGAATTACACCACTAGCTTTACTGGGTCTCCAGGTTGCAAAGGGCAGGTGGTGGGAATTTCCATCTTCTATAATCATGTAAGTCAATTCTTCATAATAAACTTCCTTATACCATTTACAAAAATTAACTCAAAATATGTTAAGGACCTAAACACAAGATCAAAAACTATAAAATTCCCAGAAGAAAACACAGAAGAAAAGCTTTATAATATTGAACTTGGCAATGATTTCTTGGATATGACACCAAAAGCACAGGCAACAAAAGCAAATATAGAAAAATAGGACTATTCAAACTTAAAAACTTCTATGCATCAAAGGATACAACCAACAGAATAAAAAAGCAATCTATGAAATAGGGGAAAATATTTTCAAATCATATATCTGATAAGGAATTAATATCCAGAATACATAAAGAACTCTTACAAATCAGCAACAAAAGCAAATCACATAATCTGATTTTTAAAATGGCAAAGTACTTGAGTAGACATTTCTCCAAAGATGACATACAAGCATTTAAAAAGATGCTTAGCATCACTAATCATCAGAGTAATTTAAATCAAACCCACAATGACATATCACCTCACACCCATTAAAATGTCTACTAACAAAAAGAAGAAAAAAGAAAGTATCAATTGTTAGCAAGGATGTGGAGAAATTGGAAGCTTGTGCACTGTTGATGTGATGGTAAAATGGTACAACTGCCATGGAAAATGGCATAGATGTTCCTCCAAAAATTAAAAATAGAATTACCACAGATCCAGCAATCCCACTTCTGAGTCTATATCCAAAAGAATTGGAAGGAATCTTGAAGAAAGATTTGCACACACATGTTTATATCAGCACCATTCACAATAGTCGTGAAGTAAAAGCAACACAAATGTCCATGGATGAATGAATGAAGAAAACATGGTATATACAGCTTTAAAAAGAAAGGAAATCCTGTATATGCTACAAAATGGTTGAACCTTGAGAACATTATTCTAAGTGAAATAAGCCAGTCACAAAAAGACAAATACTGTAACACTCTACTTATGTAAAGCATAAAGTAGTAAAATTCATGGAAACAGAAAATAGAGCGATGATTCTGAGTGGCTGGTGGTAGGGGGAGGGAAAGAGCGTTGTTTGATGGTTGTATATTTTCAGATTTATAGGATGAAAACGTTCTGGAAATCTGTTTCACAGTAATGTGACTATACTTAACACTACTGAACTGCACACTTAAAAATGGTGAAAATGGTAAATGTTATGTTATATGAGGGTTTTTTCCACAGTAAAAATAAGTATAAAAATGTGAGCACTTGTGCCTCTTATAACCAATTAAATATAGATGCAAGTGGTAAAATAGGGATTCAGAGATATGTCTAAATTCAAAAACTGTGGTCTTTGTACAGTTCCACTCTACATAGTGAAATGTGCACTTTTTTCAAAATTCTTCATTTCAAACACATGGAGCCAAAATATTTATATTCTTACTATAAACAAAGTCACCATATGTGACAGAACACAAATATTTTGTATGTCTTTTAATCTTAGTAAGTTTCTATCAACGCTGAGAAGGCTGCTGATTGTTTTATAAACATATCAATTGACTTGACTGGTACTCAGGGATTAGAAAAACAGGGAAGTAAGAGAGAGAAAGAGAAGAAAGGAAAGAGACTGAGGAGGAAGAGATCCTTTCTCCAGCTAGTCTTTTAACTGGCAAAGTGCACAGTTTAATCATTAAAGCAAATAACCCAGCCCAGGAGCCACATTAAGACCTGTCCCTATATCAATGTATTTCAATGTTTGGTCTGAATGTTACTTGCAAGAGATTGTTGAAATGCAGGTTCCTGGGTTCTCTTCAGTTCCATTATATCAGATTCGAGAAAGAGAAGGTCAGGAATCTGATTTTATACAAACTACCTAGGTAATTCTTATACATACTAGTGTTTGAGAATTATTGTGTGGATTTCTTTAATTTAGGCCAATCTTCCTAACTAGTTTCTAAATATCTTGTGTTATTACAGATATCAAAAATATTTATGTGTGTTGTATTAGTTTCCTATGGCTGCTATAACAAGTTACCACAAACTTGGTGGTTTAAAGCAATGTAAATTTATTCTCTTACAGTTCCAGAACTCTGAAATTAGTTTCACTGGGCTGAAACTACAGTGTCAGAATTTATTTATCTGACTTTTTCAGTTTCTAGATCTGCATTCTTTGATTTATGTCCCTTTCCTCCATCTTCAAAGCCCACAGAGTAGCATTTAAATCTTTCTCTGCTGAGGTCATCACATTGCTTTCTCATTGCTGTAATTCAATCTTCCTCTGCCTCTTTCTTATAAGGGCAATTGTGGCAGCATTTCACCAGGAAAAGAAATCCATGATAATCTCCCTATCTCAATACTCTTAATCACATTGGCAAAGTTTTTTTTGTCATATAATGTAAGATTCACAGGATCCAGAAATTAAGACCTGGATACTTTGAGGTACCATTATACAGCCAACCAGATATGTGTTTATACAGTGTGTGAGTGAGTATATATGTGTATGTATGTGTATGTGTGTGTGTGTGTGTGTGTGTGTATATATGTGTGTGTATATATATGTGTGTGTGTGTGTATATATATATATATATATATGTATACATAATTTGTGTGTGTGTGTATATATATAATTTAATTGTATATTTAATTCAGTTTACTAAAAGAGCAAGCAAAATATTTAGGGATGACATAGCTCCCATGGCCTTGTGTTTTTCAAGATAGACTTTTCTCTCCTGAATTTCTGCATGCCAGGTGTTCTGCAAATAGCAGTAAAAATAAAATCGATGCCTAGTTAGTAGTTGTCAGAGTGTATGGCCAATTAATGAGAATATCATAGGTCAATACCTATTTGACCACCTATCCACTTTCCCTCATAACTTCACTATTCTTTGCCTTAACTTACACTCAGAAAAGGAAACCATACTAGATTTCTACCGGCAACTGTTGTTTACACTTGGTAGGTGGAAATCAGATTACTTTTAAAAGTTGTCTGAGTTTTGTAGTTACCTAAGGAGACAATTTACTTTTTTTTTTTCTGATTACAGTAAGAATGATTATGAAAAGATACCACAATGTCTCTTCTATAAGGCTTTGAGACACATTTGATTCCTTTACAGTGTTCTCAGTTTTCATTGTTTAAGGGAAGGCCACTAAGAGGGCACAGCAAAAGGGACTGTAGATGGCTTTAAATTCATTCATGGTACCAACAGTGCTCTTCTTACAATGATAGGTTGGATTTCTGTTGTCAGCAAACGTCCAGCCTATTGTTTTTGCATTTCTGTCTTCAGGGGGCAGCTGTTTCTCCACGAGCTCCCATGGAGCTTCTCTGCAGTACAACACTCCATTCCAGGGTCCAACTGTCTCCACTAACAGCATTTTCTTCTGCAATGTGGCTCCCTGATGGGTCTCCTTGTGTTTCATTTTTACTTTGTATGAAATCTACTACAAATAGCTGTTTATGCTCTATCTATTTTATGGTGTCATGCTTTCTCTTTGGTGTATGAAAGTCTTGAAAGTCTTCTATTAGCTGTTTTCTACTTTAATTAGTTGCCTGCCACTCTTGTGTCTTTGAGCTATATAATCTCCAATAGGTAGCAAGCTAAATTATCTGACACTTTTCTCTGTGCCAATTTGTTTTAAAATGTGTCTTAACAGTTTCTAGAGTCCACGTGTTATCATTAAAAAATACTAATAAAGACCAAATATTCTTTCAGGTCCACATAAAATATAAATATATACACAAAGGTACCTTTTAAAAGTAAAGGAAAATAACAAACTAGTCCAAAGCCAAAAATAAATTGAATCAGACCTAAACAAGGTAAAATGTGGGTAAGGAAGACTTTTAATAAACATAGAAAATACTCGTATAATCCCGAGATTTCTTATTTGTATAACTGGATTAATTAGACTTACCTCACATATAATATTTACAAAACATCAGTATTCTGCCTGACAAATAACAGGTTTCAACAAAAATTGTTTTATATCATATTATATTACATCATATAAACATGTGTAGTTGTGTTAATTTAATTCAACATACAACTTTTTTGAGACTACTATGTATCATATCAATGTGGTTGAGTGCCTACTATGTGACTGTACTGTGACTACGTGCTATGCTAATTACAATGAACTCATTGCTTTAGAGGAAGACACTGAAAGGATCATTACAGGCATCTTGAATGCGGGGACCATGTTTTCAATAATAAATTAATTCCACTTCTCAACTGTCACTGTTTATGGTATTTTAAAAGATTGTTTCTCACCTGGCCTCTCTAAAATATCCAAATACTGTTGCTCAGCAAATTTCATTACATTCTCAAGATTTTAGGAAGCACCAGTAGTACACATGGGCAGATGCTTCATGCACAAATTACTTAAATCACTCAAATATTTTAAAATCCTGTGCAAATTTATATTTATCAAAGAGAGCCATTAAAATGTCTACAGAGACAGTCCAGTCTCGTGGAGTGGCTAATTCTGCTATTCTTTTCTTCAAATGAGTCTAAATAACTTTTACAGGCTGCCACTTTCACTGTTCTAGTGACTTCCAAATACTCACGACATAGTATGTGATTACAAATTATACCCATCAGTGATCTCTCTTTTATTTCTGCCCACAAAAAGCATAATAAATGACTTGTATTGATCTTTGCCAAAGAATAACATAGTGATCTAAAGAGGTTCTTGACAGTTAGCATAGTTGTAAAATATAGGCCCCTTCATCACAAGTCTTGTAAGGAAATAGAGATATTTTTGTGTGTGTCTGTAAAACTAAGAGTTTGACATAGAGTTTTAAGGTCATCACATAATCAAGGTTTTACAAAGAGCCATATCATATGTCCACTGTATCCAAAAATACTTCAAATTGTGCCTAAATGTTTCATTCTTGCCACAACAATGTTTTATAATAACTTTAAATAATTTAAATGGTGTAGTATAGGTGGTGAAAGAGGTAAAGTTCCATTGATGTATTTTATTATATTATCTATTATGTTCTTTGTTGATAGATATAAGATGGATTTTCAAATTTGATTTGTTATTATAAAAATCTAGTCAAATGACTCAGACAATTGTTCTAACTCATAGAACTTTAGAAAATCCTAAATAAGGCTAATGAGGCAGCAAAGCAAGGTTTTAAGAGTTCTGGTTCTACTCCACTCGGCCTAGGTTTAGTGTCCAGGCCTGACATTGCTAGCTCTGTGTCCTGTGCAAGTCAGTGAGCCTTTCTGTGCCTCAATGTTTAAACCTAGAAAATTGAGAAAATCAGATCTTATAGCATTATCATGCAATTATGAATTTAAAACTTATGGAAGGCTTAGAGTAAAGCATGACACACAGTGGGCACTCAATAGATTGCAGTTGTTACTATTAAAACTAGAGATACAATATGTCTATATCCTAAATTCATACCATGTACACCAGTAATTCCCATGGCACATTCATGTAATAACAAATGTGAAACATAGTTAATGTCATCAGAGAAAATCAATATCCACACATGCAGTGTTTAATCCAGTAAATTCATATTTTTTATATGACCTGCTAGAATAAAGTCACATTCCAGTCACTATACTTACTAATAATAATCTATATTATACCCTAAAATTAAGAAAGATTTGTGAGCATGATGCTTTTGATATATTGCCATATTATTCTCTTACCGTATCATCTATTGAATTTGATTCTTTTCTTTCTCTAAAGTTGGAAATAGGAAAATGAAGGCAAAAGCTTTTTTTCAACATGGTGTCCAAGTATTTTGCTCCCTTTACTGAGGTAGATTAGAGATTTTCTTTACCAATTCATTTGATTGTAAGACCAACACAATTTGATTGTAAGACTGCTTTGGGACAGATTTCATATACATGGATTTTAATGTAATGTCTGAGTACCAATAAATTATCATACTCTGAATCATCATTTAGAAAAAATGAAAGATAGGTTAAAGGTGAAAAATTCTCCTTTTACCAGTTTCTTTATAGTCAGATCACAAAGTGTAGTTCATCTACAGTGATATTTTTTCAAAAAAGTAACAGCTTTGACATTGAGGGAGAAAAGAGAAGTTAACTTCCAAGTCCCCCATATTTTTTCCCCTAGAAATTGCACTATTCTCATTCTTTAGGGAAAAAGGAAAAAAAAAAAAGAAAAAATATCTAATCTAAAAACAGTCTTTTGTAGGAGAAAAATTCTGTCTGTCTTTTGAAAGAGAAAAAAAAAATAAAGCCTATTTTGCCATTGAATTTTGGACATAGTCTCAAATTTAATTAGGACATAATGTATTTTCATTTTTCAGTGTTAGGTTAAATATTATATCAAGTAATGCCTTTACCAATTCAGTCATGAATTCTACAGGCTGTAATCCTCCTTTGTATGTTTTAGCAACTCTAAATCTGCTCTGTTTCTTCTAAGAATTATCTTTTAATATTCTTCTTTTTCCACTAAAGCATGCTATTTCTTTTCACTGAAGTTCCATTTTGAAATGTTCATTAGATGCTGAATGTCTATTAGTATCCACAATCTCTGTGTTTCCCCTTTTTCTTTGTGCCTTTCAACTTTCATTTTCCTCAATGCAAACACATATTTTTTACTTTCATCTTACTCTTTAAGGACTTGAAGGATGACAAAACCACTTTCAGAAAGAGCTGGGTCAGTAATATAAGGCATTTTGTATAAGATTCTCTACCATGCATAACAGAGCAAAACAGGAAACAAGAGGAAGCAAACTAAAGTTGTGTGAAATTGCTCATTTATTCTTCTCAAATAGTTTTTGGTTTTTCATGAATCTGCTGAAAAATTCACAAATTGTATTCCAATGAGATGAATATTTGTTTTCCAAGTTTTCATCAAAACTTCCATCTTTGGATATACATTGTATATGCGTAAGACATCCTGTTCCTGTGTGTGTTGTTAGTACCTGCCTGTTCGTAGGCACAAAGATGGAAGTGGAATATTAAATATGCACAAATTGCCTCACTAGATAAGAAAAAAATGCAAATAGTGCTGCACATAGTGAATACACACTCATGTATGGGCGAGTGTGTACTTTTTTCTCTTTTTCACTATTCCAGAATGAAGAGACTAAATATAAAGATTTTTCTAATAGGAAATTTTTGTTTTGGTTTGCTCTGTCTAGCTTTTTAGCTAATTTTATTGTGGGAAACCAACTGATATGTCAGAATCTCTTCACTTTTATTCCTAATAAGGAAAAAACAATAATGAATTGCCCAGATGCTTTGGCTTTTTCTCAGAATTCTTAGTTGCCATGTATAGAATTTTCATTTGATAATAATGTAATAAGTCATTCATTTCCTGCTTTAAATTGTAATTTTCTGAATGAACAACTTTAAATGCCATAGTACCTTAATGGATCTGTAATATGACAGCAAGTTTGGGTACCTGCTACTTTGAAATACCACTTAAAGGGTACATTGAAATTGGTTTTCCTCTCTGTGCATTTAAATGATATTGAAGCATTCCTTAATTTGGATGAAGTAAATTATCCCGTCATATAACTCTGACAGAGACATTTGTAAGATAGTAGCCCAACATGAAATGCCATTTGGGGTTCCTATAAGTGGTTGAACTGGAAGGCAAATTTTTCTTCCCTCCTTTCCTCTCTCTCTCTCTCTCTCTCTCTCTCTCTCCCTCTTCCTCCTTCCTCCCTTCTTTCCTTCTTTCGTTACTTTCTTTTCTTTCTTCTCTAAAATTTCAAATCTTTTTATATCTGATCTTCTATCTTCACAAATGGGGTAGTCAGGAAACACACACATGAAGCTGAGCAGATGTGAGGCAGAAAGAAATGGCAAAAAGGCAAGGTCTGCGGAAACCTGGAGTCAGTGCCAAGCCTAGAAGGCTTTCAGTTTCAGTGTAATGTTCTGGGAGCTGAATTTAATCGGCTTTAGTCAGTTTGTAGTGCTATGCCAAAGCTTTGAAACGTCTTTAAAACTCTTTGTCTTGATTTTCTACACCTCCCATCTACTAATGAATTTATTTATATTCCTGTAGGCCTCTCGTAATTCTGCTTGTTGAGGATAGTATCATAAGACATTACCGCACAGTCACCCACATGCACTGTCCTCCCAGCTTACACAAGGCATCTCTGTGAGTGTGTATAAAAGGTATTTCCCCATTTTTGTTTGTTTGTTTGTTTGTGTGTGTGTAAAGGAAGGGGTTGTATTTTGCTTTTCTGTTCATTTTCATAGTCCATACTTCTGGATTCTTGAGAGACATATATGCCCTTTTGTTTTACTACTATATTTTAAAAATACTTTCTGTGTGTGAAAGCAATATAGCGTATGTTTTTATGTTAATTTTTCCTTTTCATATCTCTGTCTCTCTACTTCTCATTTTAAGCATTTTATGTATTAAACCTGTTTTGTTCTAAGAAAGGGTGTCTAAGGTAAACACTGAGATGAACCCCGAATACCCTACAACAGACTGGTAAGGTAGGTTTAGAGTGGTGACTATAGACTGGCGGTATGAATGGCGAGAATAATACAGTTTCTTGTTTCATATTCTAGAACACTGAGTTCTCCTAAACCAAAGGGCTAGGAGAGCATAACCCCCCACCCCCCACCGCCATGTGCTTTACTGCTAAGTGGGCCATTGTCAGGAAACTCCCAGGAGATAGGATCAAATCATTGGAGTTTAAAACCTTTTTGTAGGCTGCATTGGTACTTTCATGCATTTGCAGCCTCCCATTTTTACCTCTCCATTTACTTCAATATATGCATTGAGTACCTGCTATGTACCTGTATCAGAAAAGCAAACAGTTTTCTTCTCTTAAACATTGATTACTCAACACAACACTTCTGGTCACCAAAATGTGTGGGGATTTCTACCAACCAACAACCAATTCTCCACCAGACACCAACTGTGTATCTGATAATTCAATTTAATTCTAACGCTATCTACCTGGAGTTGGATAATGCAATGCAACATGAGGAAGAGTTAGCCAGTCAGGGGGAAGGAGAGGGAAATGAGAGTGGCTCCTACTGAGGAAACCTGCAAAAAGCCTCAGAAGAAAAACATAGTGTGGATAATCAGAAGAGCTACTAGTTCACTCTGGCAGGATGTGTGAGGGTCGTGGTGTAGAGAGATGAGTGTGGAAAGGAACCAGGTCATGAAAAGGTCCACATACCACAACCACAATTATTCACATTACCCTGAGGGTATTGGGCAGGGGGGAGTTATTTAAATATAGAATTGTTTAAATAGGGGAAATACACCTATAAAATTACATGTTTCTCCTGATTCCCAAGGACAAATCAAGGGTGGAAACAGTTATAAACCTGAGTGAGTGCCCTGCATCTCTCTAGTGCAAATCCCCACCCCATTTCCAGCCGATGTATGAGAGATGCATGATGATTGTTCTGCTGCTAAGGTATCGGTTCTCCTACAAATCTGCACTCACAGGTTTCACTCTTAGTTTGTGGAGGCAGCATGAATTAAAAAAAATTGTTGGCTCCCACTTTTTACCAGCTGTGAGTCTGGGCAAGTAATTTAACCCCTCTTCATTTTAGTTTCCTTTCATTTATTTTTTAAAAAGTCTATACTATCTTACTGGCCTAATATACAGTGTTATAAAATATAAAATGACCTGAATACTTGGCCCACAAGATATTTATTATTATTATTATTATTGTGTTATATCAAAGAAATTCCTTAGGTAAATCTGTATCATAACACAAAACATGACAAAGAAAACAGTTTGTGTAGAGAATGATCATTGGTGTTGGCCAAAATAAAAACTCTTCTCATTTCTGATTCCTTTGGTAGTCATAGCAAATGAGAATGTAAGAATTTTATACGACACACAGATGACTCTGGTGGGGACACAAGAATGACATGTTGAAAGTTGGAGGAAGAAGAAGAAGATGGATAAAATTGAAGACACCCAGAAATTTATTATTTCTTACAATGCAGATGCCAGGGAGTATCAAGTGGTATGTGTTAATAATTGAAAATAATACAGCTAGATAAACCTTGGTATGCTTTTAATAGAATATAAATAGCTGCTTCTAGATGGTACAAATCACCTTGGCACCTGGGATATAAGGGTTCTTCTAACCATGTTCATCAATGTTCCTGGCTAAAAACAATAAATAATATGTAGGTTCTTGGGTTATAGTTAATCTCAACAGCAATAAAGAAGAGGATCTAAATTGCTACTGCGCTGAGGTCGAACAGTCTTTGCACCATTGATAGAAAAAATATCATTTTATTTGTCTTGTCAATAACAAGTTTTGTACTCTAACTCTGTGGGCGGGTCTTTCAGCCTAACTAAAATGACAGCCTTCTAGGGTCACAGATGCTTCTTGGGAGGCATCAGAAGTGCCCAGTAATTTTTTGGTGAGTTAGTGATTCTAGTAGGTAAGCTTGGAAGGGCATGTATACAAGAGCCCCACAAATATTTTGAGGCTATGCTTCCTACCAATTCTGGTAGCCATCTCTAACCTATGATGTATTAACATTCTCAACTCTTAACAGGAAGGCTTGACCACTCAGAAATCTCCTAACTGTATCTGGAAAGGCATGTATTACTTTCAGATGTTTCTATGTTAGAGTTTATCAATTAAGTGCATTTTTCTATTTAGTGCAGACTCAACTAGTTCAACTTTTTCAGGCCATCAAACGGGAATGTAAAGCTCCATTTCTTTAAAAGTCTGGATCCAAGAAAGCACCCGTTATCATTCAGGATACACTTTTAGTTAAAGTGATACCTAAACTTTACCAGACTAATGAATTGAGACCATTTCATCGTATTTTTATTCTACCCCATTTATTTAATGAAGTATCCAAAATGTTGTACACTCTTTGGATGCTTGGTGAGAGAATATGTTAGATACACATTTATTCACAGCTCAGAATCACTGTGGAGTCATTAATAGTCATTTTCATTGCAAAATAGTACTTACTGCAAATATTTCCCATAGCCTATCAATCAACCCAATTACATTTATGAAATGTCCTTTATATGTCTATCTCACAGTGCTAATGTGGATTTAGTATAAAAGAAGATACAATAAATATTTAAAATGCTAAATCAAACAAATACGTTTTTTTAGTTCAACCTTACAAATAAACAGTAATTTTAAAGTTTTCATGCATAAAAGAATAGATTCCAGAGCAGGGTATGAAAGGATTTGTGATCTATTAGGATCAGACTAAAAAGATGGCAGGTAGAGGTCACCGATTACAAATTGTGTCAGAAACTCTTGTGGAATCAGGAAGTCTTTATGTGACAAGTCTGCACAGGGTGGATAGAGAAAGCAAACCGTATGGTCAATAAAATACACACACACAGACAACTTTACAGTAATTCTAAGGTCAAAAGAGTGATTTTAGAGCAAAGCAAATCACCTTGTTAAGGTTACCAGCATAGATTACATTTTAAACATTTATCCTGGAGAACCAATCAGTAGCAACCCAATTTTATCTGTACTAAATTCAGGGAAATTTGAAGACATCCATGCTTGAATATCACACAGACAATTATGCAAAACATCAAGCTGCTTCATAGGTCTGCAGGGACTGAAAAGAATATCTGAGTATCGTCTGCATACATATGACACTGCAGGTCACAGCACTGAATAATGTTATTCACTAAAAATATCTAAATGTAAAGCTAAATAGGATTTCAAACAAGCCCCAGGAGAATCCAAAAGTAACTTGGCAAAGCACAAACCATTCCCTAAAGGAATAAATTATAAGGAGAATATAGGGATAAAGAAACCATCCACAGCATCCCATGTTAATTCCAGAAAATTTAAAAACATAGAGTTATGTCAAACTATGACATGGTCACAGTATTCAAACCAGACAAAAAGCCTTAAAAAGGTACAAGAAAACAGACATTTAACTAGCAAAATCCTTACAGATATTATGTTCTAATCTAAGTCTCAGTAGTGTACATAACATGAGGTAGTAAAATGATGTCCTCGCAAAAATTTCAGATATATTGTCTCTTTCTCTAATGATTCATACAAAACTTTAGATTGTTGGTGATGAAAAAGTTAAAGAAAACAAAGCTCTGTACATGTCCAGTCTTCTAGATTCTATTAAATCTTTTCTCTCTATGACATTCATTCCATGCCACATTTATATATGTATATACACACATATATTTATATACGTGTGTGTATACACTTATATATACATATCTACTTATATATGTGTGTATATATATACCTATATATACATAGCTTGTATATCTGAGGGTACTTCAAAAAGTACATGTAATAATGGGATTAAAAGATAATACTAATCTTTTCATGAACGTTTTGAAGACTCGTGTGTGCATGTGTGTGTGTCAATATGCATGTGTGTACATATTTATATATATATGGAATACATGTTGTAATTTAAGTGATAAAGTTTTGATTATTCTCTGTAAAGAACTGAGAATTCTTAATGGAAGAAAGATAATGTCACTGTTGTATTATCATTATAATTATCCAATACTATATAAATCATCTGGTAAGTTTTTTTCCTACATGCCAAACTAGCAATGACATTTTTAAATTTTATTCATAATTTATTTCTCTCATAATCCTAACTTTCAAAATTGCCACACCAAAGAAAAATGGCACCAAATGAAGTTAAACAGGAAAGGAAGAATTTACTCCAGACTATTACAGAAGGAGAGAGAGACTGACTTTAGTTAAACAAAAGATGAGAGGATGTTTAAATGCTGAGGTGAGCTAAAGGAAAAGTATTGGAGGAAGTTGGGGGGAGATTGGTTTATGACAGGCCATCTGTGTTTGCTAATTGTTGCTTATCACTTATCCCTTTTCTAAATTAAGCTTCTGCCCTCCCACAGAAACTGGGAGGTAAGAGTGCTATCTTTCCCGATGATTGCATTTCAAAGGAATGACCCTCAGGTCCTTGAGAAGGACTTTCCTGAGTTGTAAAACTGGCAAGAAGTTAGGGAAAGATTTAAATCTCAAAGGGGCAGAGAAAATTGCAAGTTTTCTAAAGTAAATGCTCAAAGAAAAGGGAAGCTAAAGTTCTTTAGTTAGGAAGAGGCCTGTCTAAAGTTTTCTCAAGGTACGGGGAATATATTGGTGAGCAATTGAAAGCATCACTGAGCTTCTCTAGAAACTCCTCTCGTAGACCAGTGGTAGCTGGAAGTATTTCAAATGGATCTTGATTAACAGAACAGAATTATCAATTTCCATTGCAGAATAAAACAGCCACTATTACAACACAGAATAATAGAAAAATATGGTTATGTACACGAATGTGCTCAGTATCATAAAACAAAGCCATATTTAACATCATGGTAAAGATGACAAAAATGGATAAGGTTCCTATGTTTCTAACAACATCATATGAAATAAAAAGGTGCTAATAGACATATTTTCACATTTTTACTAAGGTTATGAATCTTCTGAAGTCAATAATCACAGATATAATATTTTAGAATTTTAGAATTTCTCAATCTTTTGATGTTCAGAAGACCCAATATAGTACGACACAGACAATTACCTGTCTGTACTGAAGAAGAGAAACTAAATCTTGACCACAATTAGTTTTAAATGAATACCGCCACACCGGTGGGCAAAATAAAACCCACCAGACTGATTTTCTTTGCCCTGAATTCCTTGCGATAAAATATTCATGTCTATATACTCTGAGGAGTTTGGCAGAAAACACCTCAATTAACATACCTCAATGCTTGTTTGATGGCTACCAAATTAGAAATGTAAACAATGTAATGGAAAGTCTTTTGTGATAAACAAACTCTGTTGCTGCGGGCAAGCTCAAATCCTTTTTAGTTCTTTTGCTGGAAGCTGTTCTTGCCTGTAAGCTGCCCACCTGGCTGCTCAGGCTCTCCCTAGGAGAGGAATTCACGTACCTTCCCAGAGAAAACTCTGTTCAGTTTTTAACAGTTTTCTGTAATTTCTTCTGGAAAGAAAACCTGAAACTTGTTGGAAGATTTTTCTAAAGTCACTGCAGCTAGTTAACAGTTTGGTTAAAAATAATTAAGCCAATGTGTTAATATGAAACGTAGACCCTTTCAAATAGAACACTAAGCTCACAAGATAAAAGACTTTGCCTACAAGGAAGGTTCTCGGGGGAGGCTTGGAGCCAGACCCAGCATGAGGTGCTTTATTTTCTACTGTAAATCTTCACACTTCTGTAAAATTGTTGGAAGCCAGAACCTCTGTGGTAGTTTTGCCTATTCTTTCTGCATGTCCCTGGTCCCTACTGGGAGAACCTCTAGTTGCTCCTAAGCAGATACCCTACAGCTAGCTCAAAGCATTAACAGAATGCAGAGTGAGCCCAACACAGTGTGACAGATGCCTCCAGAAGGGACAGCCAAGGCAGAAACAGAAGACAAAGAAATACTGAGATCTACTGCACTCATCACTAATAAAGATGGAACTGAAGCTACTTCCCCAGAATAGAAAAAAAAAAAGCTCATTCAATTATGTTAGTTTTATTTGTACTTCTGAATCATCTGAAGTAAATTGTTTTGCTTTCCTTAGTCATAAACACCTGTCAGTAAATAGAGAGGTGTTTGTTCTTTAAATAGTAACTTAGTTAATAAGTGACCCAGTGTTTCTTCTCATTGTAGCTAAAAGTCTAGTTCAGCCTCAAGAATTGATTTCCCTGTGTGCAGATATGTTTATATACAACACATTTATTCATTCATTTTTCGATTCAGTGCATATTCATTGACTGCTTCCCCTTGTATCAGGCACACTGTGCTAGGCACTATCAATACCAAAAATGAGTAAAGTAGAAACCCACACGCCCTTGTCCATCCAGCCATTGGATTAAAATGATAAAATAACTCTATCAAGGTGATTGTTTTAAAACTCTTAATCCCAGTTTTAAGAAACTTGCTTTTTAGTTCCAGATCTTCAATTTAAACTTTTCTTTGTACATAGGTAGGTTTTCATTTCCAAACTGCACATAATATGTCCATCAGCAAGCAAGTAGTGTTTCTCATGTGAGCATATCACCAAGATGGAGAGGTAATCATGTTTCTCAGCAAGACTATATGCCCCTGTGTGTCTGTCTGTCCAACTTCATGTATATATGGTATATAACCATCTAAAATATGTCTGTAGAGTAAGAACAACTGATTTTTACATAAGGCTATTAAAATCAAACATAAATTATAGTCATAGTTAATGTCTATAAGATACATGCTACAACATTTGTACGTAGATATGAACACAAACAATGATAGAAAAAGTAATTGAATTACTAGTGTATTTTCAGAAGTATTTCTGATATAAGCTACATTTATACCCAAAATATATCATTTGCCCAGTTTTAGAATAAAATAATACTGAATTATTACTAATTCATCAATTTATAATGTGGAATCAAGATTTTATATTTTTTTACTATAACAATTTGTAAATGAATTTGAAAAGCTCAGTGTTTTTCTTAAAATTCACCTACAAAAATTTTATATTAAAGGCAATAATATCTACCTTGAATCTGATTTAAAGAATGTTTATATGTGAAGGATAACAGAGCACACTGGAAAATACTTTCCCCTCATTCACCTATGGTTTATATGTCTCAACTTACTATGCATTAATTTTGAAAACCAGAACATATATGGCAGTAATTTCAAACGAACAAATTTGACTGAATTATTACAGAGTAGAGCATAATCTATTTAGGAAAATAGAAACATTCAATGAGTGAATAGGTAGAGGAAAGGCTCATTGGGAAACAGTATTGGAATTTCTAATTAAGTGTTTTGAACAAGACCCCAGAACTGAAGAAGTATTCTTTGTTGATTTAGTCATTGCAGCAAATTCAGAAGATGAGATGGTCAAGGGACACTTTCGTATGTGTATATGTTTCATTAAACAAATTACGGCCAGATTAGAACTATTCTACAGTCCAGTTATTCTAAGTATAAGGGGTTTTAGTGTTTCCAAATGTTTTAAAGTATTATTTTTTCTTAACTTCTGCCTCACATCTCAGATTAATTTTTACCTCTTTGCCACTAACTACTAGCAGTCTAACAAAATAAAACACCTGGTTAGTCTACCAATAACTGGAAGGCATTTATTGAGCACATACTGACTATACAATATTCAAGAGGTTGTATTTAAAAAATTGCAGAAGCCCTGACCAAATGTGAATTATTTCTGAGGAGATTAAAGAAGCATAAATGTATATGAATCAGAACCAAGCACAACATGTACAGGATCATAATACTTAGTAGCTTAGTAGCACTATGTAGTTAATTAGCAACTATTGTTTTGTTATAATAAAAAAAGTGTTTTTTGTGCACAACACTATTTCACTTAACACTGGATAATAATACAGAAAGAAACGAGCTATTTTCAAATCACAGAATACCTTAATGTTGTAGTACTTAAGATATCACTAACCCTCACTGTCCTAATGAAGAAACTGATCAATGCAGGGAATAGAACACGAAAAAAAAGTAACTCTAAAGCAAGCACAAAACAACAAATTCAACTATAATAAAATATAATATCAATGTGAATTATTTAAAGTGAAAACAATATGTAAATGGACAAAGACTAGGGATATAATTAATTAGGAAAATCATTTTAAAAATTAGTTGAGGTAGTATGTGACATCTTAAACATTGCAGAAGAATTAAGAGGTCACCACATATACTTGTAATACTAAAAAATGGTGGCTTGGTGGTGGAACCAACTAGCTGGGTACAAGATCCCACAAGTATTTTTATTTTTACATAGAGGAGTTTAAAATTGCCAAGAAGATGACAAAGACTATGCATCAGTCTGTGCGAGGAAATGAATATAAATGCAAGAGATTCACCAAAAATATGTCACTCACATAATTGATAATGAAAACACTAAGAGAAATGAAAAGAATTTTACAAAAGGGGAAGTACAAATGACTAGTATACATATTATAAAATGTTCAATCTTGTTATTGTTCAAAAGATTATTAATTTTAATTGAAACAAATTATTGCTTAGTTATTTACTATAGCAACAATTAGATTTCATGATACTCAGCCTCTTAAGAGTTTATGACATTAACAATTATTTAATGGTAGAATATACATTTGGACAATTTCTGTAGGAACCAATGTAACATTTTATGTTCAAAAAATTAAAAATATTTATATTTTACACATTAGAAAATCTTCTGAGAAGATGTGTAGAAACCATTCAAAACTTTAAGAATAAAGATTATATTGTGGTTTTATTTATATTAGTACAAATTTGAAAACAACATAAATAGGAAAACTAATTAAAATATCATGAACTATAGATTATGCACCTATTTAATATTGTGTTTAAACATTTCAGAATGTGTATAGCTATTGTATTGATATAATTGGATTATGAATAGATATTTTTCTCCCTCCTTATATTTTTATGCTTCACAAAATGTCTTCATTGAATGTGTTTCTTAGGATAGAAGAGTCAAAAATAAGAAAATAATAAAGTTAAACGATTTTGCTAATTTTGGTAAGCAAAATGTATGCTAAGTGAAATTGAGTAAATTATTAATAGGGCAGTGGATGAAGAAGAACTGATATGTGGCAGGATGTAGTAGCAAAAATATCCAAGATAAATTAAAGTCCTGTCATAGCAGCTAACATACAAGGCTCGAACATGTGAGGTTACAGTACAACGGGGTTACTGGCCTTTGTTACTATGTTTCCTACTTTGTCTGACCCTGGGACCTACAGAGAGGTCATTGAATCAGTGCAGTGGTAAAACACCATTGCATCACTCCCAGTGCTCCTCTAAAACATCAGGAACAGTTACCTGAATTTACTTGCAGATGTGTGAGCTCATGACGTGTGAGACTAGCTCATGAGGATTTTCTAAGATTCCATGCTTGCAAAATAGCAATATATAGGCAATGGGATACTCCCTACTCGTTACTCAGATGTTCCAACATTTTAAGCTCTTGCTCTTATGGGCCTAAGGCTATTGTATGTATAGTAACAGTTTCCAGTATTAGTTTGCAAGAAATATTACCGTCTCACTACATTAGGCATTTTCTATGTTAATATTGTATGTTGTTAAGCTAAACATAATTTGGCTGATAGCTAAAATTGCAGTCACTGAAAATTTTAGTTATTTGAAAATTTCACTTATACTTTGTTTATTCACAAAATTCATCTTTGTTTAAAAGCATAAAGTGCCTTTAAACAAATTTTTTTTTCTGTTTAAATATTTTTTCTCTCTCTAAGCAATCAGCCAATCATAAAGAACAATTGAACTCTTTGTTTTCTGGATGTAGTCAAGAAAGATTAAAAATATGTATTTCACATTTGTCACTTGTATTAACAATAGCTGCCATGTCTTTCAACATGTGGAAACTATTATGTTAAAATTCCCTTACAGAATTTTTTTTAACCCCTTCAAATTAAGTTGACAAAGTGTATCTCATAGAAGTAGAGAGTAGAATAGTGATTACTGCAGGCTGCAGGGGCAGGGATCAGGGGATGGGGGGTCAGGGGGTGTGGGACCTGGGGTGGTAAGGGGGATGAGGAAAGATTGGTCAACAGACACAAAGTTATAGTTAGATTGGAGGAATAAGTTCTAGTGTTCCACTGCACAGTATGGTAACTATAGTTAGCGATAATATATTAGATATTTCAAAATAGCTAGAAGAGAGAATTTTGAATGTTCTCACCACAAAGAAATGATAAATGTTTGAGATGATGGATTTGCTAATTGTATACATGTATGGAAACATCAAACTGTACCCCATAAATATTATTTACATTTGTCCAATTATTACCTGCTGATTAAAAATAAAATGGAACGTAAAAATATTAAATTGATATTAACAGTTGATAGTAATGTCACCAAAATGTAAACGATCAACCAAACGTCCTGACATCTGCTCCACAACAATGAGAGAGATAGCAACCTGAAAAAATATTGAAATTCCAGCTACCTAGAGTCTACTTCCAGGCTTTCCTCAAGAAGTGAGAGTGTGTCCTTTTAGGCTTGCCTCAGGAATAAAATGCCAAGAAAGTTTAAAACGGTCAAAGCATTCTTCCTTTCTGTTCCCACAAAAGAATACAAGCAGTTGACGTGGACTGAATGTTTGTCCCCTCCAAAGCTCATACGGAAGGTTGATCTCCAGTGTGGCAATGTTTAAAGTGGGCCCTTTAGGAAGTGAATGAATGTGAGGTCCCTGCCCTCATGAGTGAATTAAGCTATTAATGGGTTGTCATGGATGTGCAGTGGTGGCTTTAAAAGGAGAGCACACGAGAGTGCACTTGCCATTCTCGCCATGCAATTGCCTGCATAGCTACAGGACTATGTGCAGAGTTCCCACCAAGCAAAAGGCCTTCACCAGATGTGTTCCCTGGAACTTGGGCTTCCCAGCCTCCAAAACTGTAGGAAATAAATTTCATTTCTTTATAAATTATCCAGCTTCAGGTATTCTGCTATCAGCAACAGAAAATAAACTAATATAGCTGTGATTGATTTAGATATTTGTATATAAATCAACCAAATTCCTACTTTGTGGCCAATTAAAGGAATAGCTAAGTCACTCTCAGCTTTCTATATCTTTCTCCATAAACCCAATAAACACATAACCAATATGCATTTATTGTTACTCCTCTAGAATCAATTTCTTTGGAGTCATAAATTTCTTCTGCACTATATTGTAGCTCCATTTACTAGTTTGACTGAATCCCAAATAAAAATGAACATTAAAAATGTCTTAAAACATTTTTTTTACAATTGCCTTGACCATTAATGTATTCTTTTCTCATTCAACCAATAATTATTTTGTAAATAATCCAATTTTGCAAGGTGGTTGTAGTGGGGAGGGAAAAAATGCAGAAATGAATGAGGCAAGTTCCTTTCATTGACAAACTTATAAGGGGGCCAACGGGGAGCCGATTATGGTGTAATATATTTCTCACAGTGCTCCGGGAGCTCACAGCCTGAGAATGTCAGGAGTATTTCCCTAGGGAAGGGAACACATTAGCTTTCTCGGAAGATGAATAGGGCTTTTCTATAGGGAGAGAAGAGGAAGGTAGAGGGGATAGATGGCAAAGCAAAAACTTGGAAAGAATGTGCTACATTAAGGAAAAGTTAAAATTTTAGTATAGTTGGAGCACAGAAAATTTGCTTGATCTAAAGTGATATGACTGCCTTTATAGGGGGCTCTTTTAAATAGGATTATAATTGCTTCTATTTTCTGGAAGCAAGGCTATCTTGTCCCATTGGGGCCTTCTCAGACTGCTTCAGGAGGAAGTCCTCCCTTCATTCAATGTATTGAGTTACCTATTTCTTTGGAAATACATGTCAAGTTCACGAAGCTTCTTCCTGCCTCTGGGACTTTAACCGGCTGTTTCTTTTGATTGAAACCCTGTTTCTCTGGTTCTTCACATGTTTGGTTCCTCCTCATCATTGATTCTCAACTTTCTTGTCACTTCAGTAACAACTATATTACTCTTTCTCACATAACCATATTTTTTTTTCCTAACAACCGCCACTTTTTAAAGTTATCTTGTCTATTTCTTATTCACTTGTCTATTGCTTGTCTTGTGTACCTGTCTATTTAAAATTCTTAAAGTCAAAAACCAAGACTTGTTATTTAACACTAAAACCATCACCTATAAAGCAGAGGTAGGCACATAGGAGGAATTATACAAATAGGTTTAAATGAAAGAATGAGTGATGCAAAGGGAAATGCAAATGGAGTGTATAAACCATAAAAACAAGCAATCAAATATAAGTGTGTTTAATATGTCAGCATCAACATTGCAGTCTCACCCAATGGTTCTATAAGATTGGACTTCAAGGAGCACACAGTAAAAGAGAATGGATAGACTCCGTGCAAAATGAAATGGAGGCCCTATGTTTTGCAAATGCAGTCAATTGGGTCAATAAAATATACATATTAATATTTATTGGCTTCCACTTGTATTCAAAGGTCAGTGAGCCCTGGTGATGATAAGTTTATTTTTACTTTATCTATATCACAGAATACGTGTGAGATTCAAATGAGAAATCAATGTAAAAGTATAACAAAATGTAAGAGACTGCATTTTCTTGCCTTCCTGTAGTAAAAGAAATAAAATATAGATTCTTCTGGAGTAGAAAGAAAAACAATTTAAGATACCAATTAAATAGACTACCACTGTTATATTTTCCATTACCATCTGGTTCCTTTCAGTCTATGAATTTAGTCAGGAAAACAATAAGTAGCAGAATTATAAGAAATAGATTTTTGTTGATCTTCAGAAAAATGATTGTATCATGAGAAAAACAGTGTTCTTTTTTAAATGTCACACATAATCGTGCATAGCTAGAGTAAATGAGGCAGTAAATGGGCTGGCATTAGTAATTATACTGACATGCATGCAGTTTCAAGTATTGACTAATAAGATGACTGATAATTTTCAGATGATTAAATTTAAAATTATAAAAGAACTTTAAACAAACGTGACTTGTAGATTTTTACAATGTTTAACTAAGTACATGCTAAATGTAGCAATAGTTTATCAGTAAAATTTTGTGACTATATGTGCAAAGTAAAACAATTTCAAGAAGAATGTTAGTATACTAGGGCTTTAAATGTCATTATTTTTTAAAGTAACTGCATTTTATTTGTATGTGAATGTTTTATACTTGCTTTTCATTTTGCTTAAGATTTTACACTTTTATTAAGTCACAGAATTAATTAAGCTTTTAATCTTTCTATAGACTTATAATATGTTTTCTGGAGCTCTACCAATATGAATTTAAAACAAATCTAGAAAACAGCTTAGAAATTTAAAAACATAGTAAAAGAAGAAAAAGGAAAAAACTGTCACAACCAAAAAAAGCCTGAGAAGATATGACTATTAAAAGTAATGTGGTATCCTGGATAGGATTTTGGAACTGAAAAAGGACGGTAGGGAAAAACAGTAAATCTAAATAAATTATGGATGTTAGTTAATATTAATGTATCAATATTGATTCATTAATTGTGACAGATGTACCATACTGATGTAGTTAATAATAGAGAAACCTGGGTGTGAAACATATGTGAATCCATATTATCTTTGCAATAATTTTGTAAATCTAAAACTGTTCTAAAATGAAAAGTTCATTAAAAATGCATAAAATAGAAAACACTCATGGATTTAAAAGTCATCATTATGCTGTCTAGTTAAAGGGCAAAATTAGAAATTTTGTTTACCAGTAAAGAACATTGAAATCACTTTGCCAATGAATAGCAGGTGCATATATAAGAATTTTGAAATCTAATATCAAACTTTTACCCTCAGAGAACTACCAGTAATGAAACATACAAGCACACACATTATGCATTAAGTGTATTTCCATGAGTGCTTTTGATTGCCCCAGCTGAGTTATATACCATATGATTTCCCCAAACCCTGGCTTCAACTGATTAGATTAGGTGTGGAGACCTGTCCTAGGAAAATCGATCTATATTTTAGCCAGTAAGCTAGGGTTGTGACCTTCTTCAAAAATATAAGCAGAGCCAAACAAATTTCCTCTCTCAGAAAACATTGACCATGAAATAACAGATGACATTTGCCAGTTGTCAGTAGTGGCAAAAATAATGCACCCTATGTTGCCATGGTATGAAACAAGCTGCGGTAATCATTATGGAATATGAATGAGAAGAGTAATCAAGAGAACCTAAATACAAGAAAGAGAAAAATGAAATAGATTCAAGAAAGAAGCTGGGCATCCACAGAGATGAGAAATAGGAAAGAGAGAAAAGGGAATCACAAGCCGAATCTGCCTTTGAGCAAAAGCATCCTTTGCTAACAGCTCTTCACTTTTTTTGCTTTGGACTCAGTAAGGCCTGGCTGTATTTTTAATTCTGTCCTAGTCTCATTTCCTTACAATAATTCCCTCTTTTTCAGAGCAAGTAGAAGCCCACTCTTATACCTACAGTCAAAAGAACCCATCTGAGACACACTTCAAGATTTCACTGGCCACTATGCCTCCTATTGCATCCATTCTCCAGCTATCATAATTCTTTTTTTTTTTTTTTTTTTAGACAGGCCGCACCGCGCTCAGCCAGTGAGCGCACCAGCCATCCCTATATAGGATCCGAACCTGCAGCGGGAGCGCCGCTGCGCACCCAAGCACTGCACTCTCCCGAGTGCGCCACGGGCTCGGCCCCTTAATTCTTAATATACGATAGCACTAGCCGTTTCTTGGTTCTCTCAGAACCAAAATGCTATTATTGCCAATACTTGATCAAAATCTTTAAGATAGGGTTTAGACAGAAAAAAAAAACTTCCTTCTTCCTATTTATCTTGCTGTCAAAGATAAAATTACAAAGCTGTGGACCTGTGTAGTTACCTGTCTTCAATATTATCAATGTAAAGATAGTGATTATCTTTTGTTCCTGGTAAGTCTGTGTGCCTGTTAAAGTTTTAAAGACTCCCAATAAGAAAATAGAAAAGTAAACTTGATATAATTTGGTAGACATCAATCTAATCAGAATAAATATGATTTTATTAATAAAATACAAAAATGGCTCAACTGTAAAACCTCCATCCATGTACTATTTATAATAGACATACTAGAATAAAGATACAGCAAGAGTGAAAGAAAGATATACCATTTGCAGAAAATAATGTTACCAGGGACTACCTCAGCTATATCCTCTCAGTTTTCCTTAGCAACTGAGCACTGATTTTCTTCAGAATGGCAATTTGTCAAACTTAAAACTGCACTTTTCCAGGATACCTTGCAGTAGGTGTAGCCAATGAAGCATAAACCGTGGCTTCAAGGAAATCCCTTTAATAGAGTTTCACTCAATTGGAAGGAAGACCCATTTTGTACTTCCTCCCATTTTCCCTCTGCTGCCTGGACTGCAGATATGAGGTAAAGGAGAAAATGAAGGCATCACACTAAAAGTGACATAAGAAAAGAAGATAAGGGGTATTGTACCACGGTAACCGAGAGCTGCCATTTCAGCCCTGGACTGCCTGTCTCCAGACTTCTTTTCTGTAAGAGAAAAAAGCAGCCTTGCCATTCACTTTAGGTTTTGGTTAAATACAGGTATAGTATGCCTTAAGAGAAATATCACAGACATAATAATCAGAAGAATGCTGATGTGACTAATTATGATCAGATTATTTCACCTACATATGAAGCCTAATAAATTGCCCCCAAAACAATAGCTTAAAACATTATTTTTTTAGATTCTGTGGATCGGTAATTCAAAATGTGCACACGGACCACCTGCCTATGCTTCCCAATGTCTGGGCCCTTTAAATCAAGAAAGATTCAAAGTCTGTGGATGAACCAATGGCGAGGAGTAGACTTCATCTGAAAGAGTCTTTCTTAAATGATTTGCCGTTTATACCAGTATTAGCTTGGACCTTGGCTTGGCTGTCGACCCGAAAATATGCACGTGGCCTCTCTGTGTAGTCTCGTCATGTTCTTCAGTTAGGGCTTCCTCACCGCATGGAGGATCAATAGAAATGTTTCTGCATTTTCTGGCCTTGGAATGCATGTAGTGTTACTTCCCCCTTAACCACATATTTCCCAGATTCAAGAGGTGGGAACAAAGACCCTTCTTCCAATGGAAAGAGCATCGAAATCACACGGTAAGGAGAGCCTATGGAATGGGAGATGTTGTAGTCATCTTGCAAAACACAATCTCCACAAAGAGGAAATAGATAAATAGTCATGATTATAATAATGAAATATTCAGTTCACCAGGAAGTCATAATAATTCAAGTCTGTATACATCAAATAATATAGCTTTAACATATGTGAAGCAAGATGGCAAAAAACCACATGGAAAAATTAACAAATCTTTTCCATTATGATGGTTAATTAAAAATTAACCATCATAATGGAAAAGTCTAACAAACATCTCTCAGTAACTATAAATCAGATAGAAAAATAAATCAGTAAGAATAACAGAGATTTGAATAGCAATTAGTAAGCTTGAAAAATTGGATATACATAGTACACTCCACAGCTTGTGGGGGAATGAAATTTTTTTTCAAAGGTTTTTAAAAGATTAAACATACACCAGGACATAAAGTAACCTCAACAAATTTATATGAATCTGCATAATACAGATCATGAACTCTAATTGCAAAGTGATTAAGCCTGAAACAAATAGCTTAAAAAGAATTAAAAAATAAAAAAAGTCATTGGATTAGAAATTGGAAATACGTATATACTGTAAAAGATTTCATGGGTCAAGGAAAACATTTTATAGAAAAATAACAAAACACTAGAACTAAAAAAAATAACAAAATG
The DNA here is from genome assembly GCF_000696425.1 of Galeopterus variegatus. Classification (NCBI taxonomy): domain Eukaryota; kingdom Metazoa; phylum Chordata; class Mammalia; order Dermoptera; family Cynocephalidae; genus Galeopterus; species Galeopterus variegatus. Next base: position 137,293 of record NW_007727434.1, read on the forward strand.
TTGCTTATCGAAATTTTGAGATTCACCTAAAGTGATATTTAGATTAAAAATGTATGCACTGCAAATCTTTTGGTACAATAGAAGAAAGGCTAGCATTAAGGAGCTAGTCATCTAACAGATGTTAGATAAGGGACAACATAATAAAAACACAGAGAGAAAGTAAACAGTCATGACAAGAGAAGTAATTAGTGAATTTGGATATTAATAGCATAGTGGAATGGATGCAATAAATCACTTGGTTTGTGGAAATTCTAATAAAATTGTCAAACATGATAAGATTAATACAAAAACAGAGTTGCAAAAGACATGAGTGTGTGGGGAGGAGGGAGGAAAGGAGAGATGGAGGAAAAGCAAGGAAGAGAAATGATGAAAAATGAATCTATAGATGTAGGAGGAATCAAACAATAAATAAGAGACTATTATAATTTTCTACCAAACATTTAGAGAAAGTTAAGTATGAATCTATTTTTATAAAAATACACATTCAAGAAAAAATGTAAATCTGAATAATTCTGTAACCATTATAAAATTAAAGTAATTGTTCAAAATAATTCTACAAAAATCACCTGGCTGAGACATAAAACGTTATTGAAAAATGTTAAAGAATATCTAAATGATGATATATCATTTCTTCTCAAATATGTCTATAGATTCAATAAATTTCTAATCAGAATTCTAACAAATTTTTCATGTGTTTTTTTCTCTCTCTTTGAATTTTTTCTTGGCATGTTAATTCAAAATGATAAGGGAAATAAAAAGAACCAAGAATAGACAATTGCCTCCTGAAGGACAAAAGCAAATAAGACAAACTTGCATTGGTAGCGAGCAAAATTTATATGAGCTAAAGTAATAAAATCAGACTGGTATCAAACACAGAAGGGGTCCATAGATATGGGGGCAGAAAAAATTCAGCATTACAGACCACTGTCAAACGATGGGCCATTCAACTGGTGTTGGAACAACTGGCTATCCACATGAGAAAAAATTCAATGCATGCCTCGTATCATTTGCAAAATTTAATTTCCAAGGATAATACAGTGGAACTCTCTATCACTTCAGACTATAAAAAGATTTCTACATACAAAAATATAAACCATAAATAAAAATATTGATAAAGTCTAATAACTTAAATTGAAATTTCTATTAATCAAAACATGCTTTTAAAAAAAAAGGAGACCAAAAAGAAAATCCACAAATGGTGATTTTTTGCAAGATGTATGCAAAGGATTAGTACTGAGAATAGATAAAGGACTCTTATAATAAGCAGGATAAAATAACTAACTAAAAAGAAAAAAGGACAGTTTTGAAGTAACTCTCAGACAGAAATAAAGGCCTTTAAATATTCGAAAATATGATCAACCTCCTTTGTAAACAGAAAAATGCAAATTAAAACCATGATGAGATGTAATTATGCCCCGACATGAACAAAACATCCTAAGTGCTTATCCAATTGTAGTAAGGATGCAAACCAACAGGAAATTACTTCTGGGGATTCTCATACAATGCCAGTAGACATGTAAATGTATATAAACTATCTCAGAAACAATTGAACATTACAATGAATGAAGTGGAAGGTCCAGAAACTCCACTTGCATCTGTGAACCAGGAAATATGTACAGGAAATTTATAGCAACACTGTTTAAAACAGAAAAAAAAAAAAAAGTACATAGAATAACCAAAAAATAAAGCAATAGTAAATAGATAAATAAAAATTATAGCATGCTATAAAGCAGAGAGTATAACAAACTACAACCACACACATTAACATGTCTAAATCCCACAAGCCAAAATGATTTTAAAAAGCAAGTCATAGTAAAACATATACAGCAAGGTTTGATTTATATCAAGTCAAAAACACATAAAATTAAATGGTATGTTGTTTAGGAATAGATACATACATGGTAAAACTATAAAAAAATTTGGGGAATAATGAACACAAGATTTATACTGGTAGATCCCTGTGGGCAAGGGTGCAGGGAATACACTGGGGAAGAGACTTACAGAAGCCTCAAGGTAGGGCCGGTCAGGTGGCGCACTGCTACAGTGCGCCGCTTGGGAGCACGGTGGCGCTCCCACCGAGGGTTCAGATCCCACATACAGACCGGTTCCCGCTCACTAGCTGAGCGAGGTGCGGGTGCAACACTGAGGGTTGCGATCCGTTGCCGGACACGAAAAAAGACAAAAAGGAAAAAAAAAAAAAAAAAAGAAGCCTCAAGGTAGATATGTTGATATTTATTTTTTTATTATCCTTTTGGCCTTACAATTTTGTATCAATCTAGTATTTTATTGTAAAAAATTGTACTTACCTCCAGGGATCAATAATTTCATTAAAGGTATGGCCTAAGTTTTCACCCTGGAAATATACAAATAATACGTACAAACATGCCTGCTTCCTGGCTTTCACTATCTGACTCAATTCTTAGGTGGTTTTCAAAGAGCATAGAGCTAGTAATGATTGAAATTAAAGCAAACATGTAATTTTCTGTCTGTTTCTGATAACTTTATATTCCCCTGAATTAAAAAAAATATACACGAGTCATATAAAATATATACATGTATACACACTTTTAAAAATGATGACTAGTATATATAATGTTTAAAATACATTATAAGGTATATAAATATAAAATCTTTTAAAAAGAGTTTATAACTATAAAATATATAAAATAAGGCAAATGTATACTGTCAATTACCTTTCACCCAACAGAAAAATGTATAAAATCTATGCAAAACTATTTTGATTAGAACAATCTGTCTATGAAATTATTACTATATTTATACCCTGGGAAAAAGAAGAAGAATATACCTTCCTAATAGACTACAAATGTATTTTTGTCTTCAAAGAACATGGTTTTATATTCATTAAATAACTAAAAGAAATAGCCTTTTCTTTGATTTGTGTTCATCTTTTTTTCTTTTCATCTAGAGGATAGCAAGTATGGTTAGTTTTGATAATAGAAATTATTGCAAAGATAAAAATGAAGTAGATGATGCACCAGTATTAGCTATTTTTGCATACCAGCCATTGAGGAAGAAAGACTGGTACGTTAGAACTATAGTCTATCAGCTAAGCAAGTTGGAACTGATGGGTGACTGGCAGGGTTGACATGACCAGGTCAGAGTGCTCTGCTAGGCTCTTTCAAGCCATAACAAGGAATTAGCATGGACAAGGCCATGTGCTTTACTACAGTGGGGACAGGGGCTAGAGAAATAGCCCATAGCAAGAAGGGTATGAATCCTTATTTTCTTATTGGACCTAAGTTAGCTAAGAAATGGTAACTCAAATCTTTACCTACTGAAAATACTCAGAACCAAAATTAAAATGGAAAAGGAATAATTCCTGCCCTACATTAATTAGGGCAAAAATTGTAGAGAGATTAATTTAAGAAAAAGATGAGTATATGAGCAAGGGGATATATGGTCTCTGAGCTAGTGTTACAGAACTGGGAGATGGATGGAGTTTGGATCTGTTTCAGGGATGTATGGGGCAGTGTGGGAATGATTATCACTGTAAAAAGGGATGACCAAGAAGGGGATATAAGAATAATTCTTACAATCACCAAGATAAGTGTGGACAAGCAGACCTACTGCTGTGTTCGCAAATGCTTATGCCTGTTTACGAAATGGCATCTTTCATGTTTATTTGTGCTCATGGGACGCTGCCAGCTTTCTGAGAGGGCTCCATGTGGGATAATAGCAGTTCTAAGCAGTGGTTCCCTGTGGCTAGGCATAAGGTCCTGGTGAGCTTGCTTGCAGCTCCCAAACAGCTATTCATAGAGATTTGAAACAACAAGTTTTTGAGGTTTTTCAGGGTTTGAACTCTCAAGATTAAAACCATCCTGTCTTGCTTGCCTCTAAACAGAAGAATTTACCTACAAGATAATTTGAACATGTGATTTGTCCCCTTAAAGTAACTCCAAGATTACCCAGATATTGGCTCTTAAATTTGATTTACATCAGAATCACCTTTTGGAAAATCTTTTGGAAAATATAAATCTTGGGTTCCATCTAACGATTTTGCATCATAATTTCTTGGTATTAATATATTTTATCTATTTTAATAAGATTTTTCTTGGAGGAATTGATATATTTTATGAGTCCTCTGAAATTCTTATGCAGCCAGATCTACAATGGTCAACATATGAGAATTTCAACCTAGATGGGTAAAAAAAAAAAACCAACCCTTTCAAGATCTGACCCATTGCTTTTTCTCTCCCCGTATACTGCCACTCAAGCATCTAGCTTGACTTTCAAGAATTATCAGTCTATTTTGGCTTCACCAAACAGAGGTAGGATCCTGGGCTAGAGAGTAGTTAAACTTTTGGCATTCCTATTGAGAAGTCAAGTTGCACCTGATCCCTGTCCACAGCGTACACTAGAGACTCATTCCACGTCTTTGCCTCAGCACTCTCCACATTGCAGCGAATGATCGGTGTGTCTTTGTTCACCTAGTATGTTTTAAATTCGTCAGATATAAGGAGGTAGTTGCTGTCAGCTTTGTATCTTCAGCATTTACCCTAGTCCCACATGCATGCATACAGATTGTTTCTCTTTCTCAAATTGAAAGACCTTCTAGTTATGTGGGAAAGAAATAGAGTTAAAGTGTAACTGGTGAGTATACTCCGGAAATAGACATAAGTACTCTCTCAGCAATGGGAGGACATTTCCAGTTTAGGTATGAGTGTGAGGTTAGAGATAAGAGAAGACTTCACAAGAGATGTGAAAGGAAGAAATCAATGTTTGGAAATTCTTAAAAGTCAATTTTAAAAAATTCACGTAAGAGTAGAGAAATGTGTCAATCAAGGATGAGTGTCTATTTAAGGGTAGGGAAATGATGAAAATGAAGGATTGAAGAAGCACAGACTGTTGCTAGTGATAGCACAGAAATAGTCAAATTAAACTCTGTGGCATGATGTTTAGGGTAGAGTTTAGCCTTTTTATCACCTTCTTAGGGTAGTCTGAACATGAGGGGCTACCCTGTTTGCCTGGTCCTCTGCAGAACATCTACTCATGAAACATAAGACTCTTGGTATAAAAATGTTGGAATTTGAAAACCACAGCAATGAGTTTGAGTCCTGGGTCCTCTACGTATTAGAACTGAGTTTTTAATTTTTTTCTGAGATTCAGTTTCTGTAAAATGGAGAGAATGATTCCTGCTTTGCCAACAAGTTTTTGTGAAGATCACATAAGAAAATGTGTGAGAATGTGATTAACAAACTGAAAAATGCTTCAAAAATGTAAAATTCTCTTATTTTTATTCTGTCCACATTTCGTGCCGGTTGCTTATGGCATTTTTGTCAGTTTTTCCTAGAAACAAATATTCTAGAATACATGCAATTATAATTTTGTGATAATTCCCTAAATTAATAACAAATTATTTTATTCAAATGTTTAGCTATTCAAATAATTTTCAATTTAACACACATGATGTCAGGCACACTTAATATATGGAATACATTTCCTCTGGTTATAAAATTCATAACCAAATGAATTTATATCTGTAAAACACACTTAACAATAATTTTTATATTCTCTTTTTTCTTGTTTCCACTTTCTCCCCTAAGAGAAAAATATATTTATTTTCCTATGAACTTGAAATTTCAGAAAAAAAAGTATCAAGTTGGTGAGACAGTAGTAGTAATCCTTGACATAATGACCTTTATTATCCGTTAGAAAATTATTATTATTTTAAAAGTACTAATTTGTTCTTCCTATACATTCTTAAGGCTTAATGTTTCTCAGGCACTATGTCAAGCACAAAGGATATAGCAGTAGAATGAGAGAAATGCTTAGCACCTTCAAGAAGCATATGATGTGTTGGTAAATGCATATAACTTAACAATTACAATAAAGTGAGATGAATGTTCCTGGTGATATAAAAATAAACTACATAGAAATGGATCGTGACATGTGAAACTTACAATTAAGACAAACCACACTAAGAAAAGGCCTAAAAAAAAGGCCTAAAATCCTAACAATGTTTCAAAGTCAGCCATCTGGGTGTCTCATAATATGCCACTTGTTCTCTGAATGCTAGTTCCTACTACAAATAGTATTTAGGTAATTTAAAATTGCTTTATTTGTTCAAATCAGGCCCATTCTTACCTTCCTTATAGGAATAACATAGTACTTAGTTTAAATGAATGTAATAGGAAAGATGATGCCATTGCTAAGAATAAAGCCAGAATAAAATAAAATGAGAATTCTTACTTTTAAAGGAATTTGAGATATTAATCTAATATAAATAATTAATTGCATTTTGTAAGACATAAGAGAGTAAAATAGTCATTTCTTTGCTAGGTTTTTTAAATAATGAGTAAGGAATTTTGTTTATGTAATATCTAATATACCCTTCTGCTAATAAAGGATCATCTTCGAAGCCTAAGCGTGGTCTGCTTCAAAGGTGTGTGGCTCTGACAGATTGACAGTTGTGCCCTGTAGAGCAAGTTAAATCTTAGAGTGCAGGTATCCACAACTGCGCCAAAGTCAAACTTAGAAAGACAATTTTGACAGCCCAGTAGAACAGTCGAAAACTTATTGTAGAGGTTGTTAGGATGATTAGCTCTTGCAATGAAACATGTTATTACAACCACTTACTACATTTTGTGGATTTTTCTTCCTATAATTTCAATCATTATTTATGAGAAACAAATTAAATTACTCAGTTGTTCTCCTAAGTACTGAAACAGAAATGTTTCTCAAGGGATTTTCCTTTGTTTCACTCTTAACCATAAGCATAAAGGATCTTTTCTAATCGTTAGTGAAGCCACTTAACAGATTTTTTTCTGATATTTATACTCAATTTTGTATGAAGAAAGGTGTCTGACACATACGAGGATATTAGTGAATACATATTGAACAAATAAACAGATAATCACAGAATACCTTAAATAATAAAATAGCATATAAAAATGATGGCAAAGGTATCTTTATAGTGTGAAAAGAATAGTGTAGCAAGATCAGTGAAGGAATAAAAATTAAAGTTTAATTTATTTTCACAAATAAGATTTTTTAAACCAGTTCCACCATACCACTCTGCTCTTTTAGTGATGAAAAATGGAAGGGCTTTGCCCTGTCTCACTACTGTGCAGAAATGACAACGAGCTCTTGCTACAAACCACAAACAAAAGGATTCAAAGATATATGACTAAGACAGTGCCAAACCAACTGCTGTCTCTATTCACGAAAGGTATATGACTAAATATGAAATGGATTTTTGAAATAAGGGCCATATCCTGCCCAAATAATTACTGTATTAAAACCAATGTCATTTCCATGGAGGGCAGACAGGTGAAATATTTAGTCGATGACAATCTTACCACATTACAATTCTTTTGTTGTTGCATATTTCTCCCTTTGTTCCTTATCTAGATAAAGATGAACAGTAGAATGTTACCACAAGCCTCAAAAGTTCAATTTCCACCTCATATGATGTGTTTGACTAAGAAATGACATATTTAGCAATGCCCTGCTTCATCACTATTAATCATTATATTTCCTTTGAATTCATCTTCAAAAATCCCTTCTACTATTTGTATCACATATTCAAGGACTTTACATATTTTTCACTTTCTTTACTTTTATAATTTCTTACTGTGATTTTTTTCTTAGTAAGACTCTTGAAATAACCTACCTAAAGAAAGGAAATTGATACAATATAAGTGCACCTTCTAGCAATTTAGGTTATGCATATTTTTGTTACACACATCAAAATGTAAGGCCAACTGGTTGAATTGGATTACAATTAGGATTGCTGCTTGAAAATCACAAAGTCCATCACCATTACCAGTGGTAGAGTTAGAAAGGCAATTGGAACTTAGAAATGTATTTTTTAATGATGCATAGAAAAAATGCACAATGCACTAGATATTGAATTTTCCCTGACTTGGAAAAAGTTATAATCATTTCTAATTTTCTTTTATGAAATATATGACCACCGGAGATCAAGCAAACAGAAATTCTAAATGTCAACATACAAAATATTTCATAAACAAAAGACACAGCCAGAAAGTCCACTGCATTTCTGGAAATATTTTCTACACTCTAAATTTAACAAGGCAGAGTGCCATTGTTGCATTAATCACAGCCTTCAGAATGAACGAATATTTCTCTGTAATTAAGACTTTCTGGATTTAAGAAATATGATCTACACAAGCTTCTCTGCTTTTATGGTAAATTGTCACATAGTGATGTAAATGGTGGCTACAGGATGGTCTCAGCTTTTCACAAGCAGCTTTCCAATATTTCTACATTTTTTTTGTATAAAAACATTTGTACTGTATCAGCACTTCTCTTTCTTGTAGAAAGGGAAAAACAGAAAAGAGGTGCTGGTAAACGAGGCAGGGCTCCCCGAAGGGCATCCATCAAAGGACAAGCAAAGTCTAGTGCTGTGTGCAGGTAGTTCTGGGTGTTGGACCACATCCAAAGAGAAAAGCTCCCAGCTAAAGACAGACTTAAAGGCATCAGCAGTTTCCCTCGCTGAAGAGCTAAGAATCCAGAAACAAAGGTGGGCAGAAACCAGAATGCAATTATGTGATTACTGCTGCAGCAAAGTTCACAAGCTATATTGTGAGTATAGTCACAAGCTGAGGGAAAAAAAAATGTTCTCCAACTACTAAGAACACTGGGAAGAAGATATTACAGATAATCCTAATTTGTGTTTGCACGAGTGCTAGAGGTATGCGGATTTTAGAAGTACAGGAATTGAAAAAGACTGAAGTGGGTATCATCTGGGGCTTCCCAAAGCCATAAAGTGTCACCTGGAGTTTTTCCCAATCTGTAATAAGCTTTCCCCAGCCCTACCTGGCAAGACCTGAGGCTAGTGCCAATGAAATAAACTGATATTTTCCTGGTTTCCTTGTACAAGACAACAAACAATGCTCCTTCTTCCATTTCTTTCATTGACCTCAATAATTCTGAAGATATTGGAAAGTTCAATCAAATGTAGTTTGTAGCAGCAGCAGCTCACCACAATTATTATATGGTGGCTCACATCCATGCTCAGTAGATTTCTTCCACATTCTCTGAATCAAAGCTACCTGGCCCAGTATTCATGTTACCAAAGTCTGTAATCTTAATATTAACATGTACTTCATTCCATTATTATTTAAATCTGTATGAGACAAAAAGGCATGCCCAGCGACCCAGTCAGGAGTTGAGGAAAACCTCCTCCACCTGACAGAAGGCAAAAGCGTGCCACAAACACTGCTTCCATGTGGGTGGTCCAACACTGCCTCTGCCACACACAGCCAATGCAGCCACAATGGTGGTTCACCACCACAGTAACAGCCACAGCCGCTGTGCAGGTGGCCCACCACCCCCTCAACTGCACTGACACAAGGAGAGTCACCAGCAGCACCTGAAAAAAGAGAAGGAAGTATCTCTCCTCAAAACACACTCCAGGGCCGGCCCGGTGGCGCACTGCTATAGTGCGCCGCTTGGGAAGCGTGGCGGCGCTCCCGCCGAGGGTTCGGATCTTACATGCAGACCGGTTCCCGCTCACTGGCTGAGCGAGGCGCGGGAGCATCACCAAGGGCTGCGATCCCGTTGCCGGTCCCGGTCCGGTGCGGGGGCGACACTGAGGGTTGCGATCTGTTGCCGAACACGGAAAAAAGACAAAAAAAAAAAAAAACACTCCAGAGTAATAGAAGAAGCAACAGCTCTACCAGATGACCAGACATCAATGCAGAGATACTAGAAATATGGGGGTGGCGGGGTGGGGGGGTTGGAAACCAAGGAAACATGATACCACCAAAGGAATACAATAATTCTCAAGTAGCAGACCCCATAGGGCAGGAAACCCATGAAATAACTGAAAAGGAATTCAAGCAATAATCTTAAGAAAACTCAGTGAAATATGAGAAGACTTAGAAAACGTAATGAAACAAGAAAAAATGTCCAGAATATGAAGGAGAAAATTTATAAAGAAATTAATACCTTAAAAAAGGATGCAGGGGGGCCGGCCCGGTGGCGCACTGGATAGTGCGCCACTTGGGAAGCGCAGCGGCACTCCCACCCGAGGGTCCGGATCCCACATACAGACCGGTTCCCGCTCACTGTCTGAGCGAGGCGCGGGAGCAGCACCGAGGGTTGCGATCCCGTTGCCGGTCCCGATCCGGTACAGGGGCGACACTGAGAGTTGCGATCCATTGCCGGACATGGAAAAAGACAAAAAAAAAAAAAAAGGATGCAGGGCTGGCCCCATGGTGCACTCGGGGGAGTGCGGTGCTGGGAGCACAGCGACGCTCCCGCCCTGGGTTTGGATCCTATATGGGGCTGGCCGGTGCGCTCACTGGCTGAGTGCGGTGCGGGCGACACCACACCAAGGGTTGTGTTCCCCTTACCGGTGATGAAAAAGACAAAAACAAACAAAAAAGGATGCAGAAGAACTCCTGGAACTGAAGGATTCATTTAATGAAATAAAAAGCACAATCAAGAGCTTAAGCAGCAGATTAAAGCAAGCAGAAGAAAAAATTTCTGATCTTGAATATGACCTTTTCAATAAAAAAAAGGAAAAAATAATTTTAAAAATGCCCACTTTCACCACTCCTATTTAACATAGTGTTGGAAGTACTAGCCAGAGCAGTAAGGCAAGAGAAACAAATAAAGGGTTTCCAGGCTGGAAAAGACAAACTCAAACTGTCCCTGTTTACAGATGACATGATCTTACATATAGAAATACCTAGACACTACAAAAATACTATTAGAGCTAAAAAACAATTTTAGTAATGTTGTAGGATACAAAACTAAGATGTGAAAATTAGTAATTTTGCATACTCCAATAAAAACCAGCAGAAAAAGAAATCAAGAAAGCAAGCCCATTTATAATAATTGCCAAAAAAAAAAAAAAATACCTAGGAATCAATTTAAACAAGGAAGTCAAAGACCACTACAATGAGAACTACAAATCACTGCTGGAAGAAATTAAAGAGGACAAAAACACATGGAAAGACATTCCATGCTCCTGGAATGGAAGAATAAATGTGAAAATGCCCATACTACCCCAAGCAATCTACAGATTCAATGCAATCCCCATCAAAATATCAATGACATTCTTCACAGAAATAGAAAGAATAATTCTAATATTTATATGCAAAAACAAAAGACCCTGAATAGCCAAAGCAATCATGAGCAAAAAAAAAAATAATAATAAAGCTGGAAGCATAACACTACCTAACTTCAAATTATACCACAAAGCTATAGTAACCAGAATAGCATGGTACTGGCATTAAAAACAGGCACTTTGGCCAATGGAGCAGAATAGAGAACCCAGAAATCATCTCACATACTTACTGCCAACTGATCTTTGACAAAGACACCAAGAACATCCATTGGGGAAAAGACTGCCACTTCAATGAATGGTACTGGGAAAACTGAACATCCATATGTAGAAAAATGAAACTAGACCCATACCTCTTACCACATACCAAAATCAGCTCCAAATGGATTAAAGAATTGAAACTGTAAAACTTTAAGAAGAAAACATAGGGGAAACACTGCAGGATGCAGGACTGGGCAAAGACTTTATGAATAAGACCCAAAAGCACAGGCAACAAAAGAAAACATAAACAAATGGGATTATATCAAACTAAAAAGCTTCTGCACAGCAAAAGAAATAATTAACAGAGTGAAAAGACAACATACAGAATGGGAGGAAATACTTGCAAACTATGCATTTGACAAAGGATTAATATTCAGAATAACAAGGAACTCAAACAACTTAACAGTTAATAAAAAAAAAAACAAGGAACCCAATTAAAAAGTGGACAAGGAGCTAAACAGGTATTTCTCAAAAGAAGATATGCAAATAGCTAACAAACACATGAAAAAATGGTCAACATCACTAATCATTAGGGAAATGAAAATCAAAACCACATTGAGATGTAATCTCACCAAGTTAGACTGTCTTATTATTTAAAAAAACAGAGAATAAGAAATGCTGGAGAGGATGCGGAGAAAGGGGAACTCTCCTACACTGCTGGTAGGACCATAAATTAGTGCAGCTTTTATGGAAAACAGTATGGAGATTCCTGAAACAACTACAGGTAGGATCTCCACAGGATCCAGCAATCACTTTTCTGGGCATATACCCAAAGGGATGGAAATCATCATGTCGAAGGGACATGCACTTCCATATTTATCACAGCTCTATTTACAATAGATAAGAGTTGGAACCAACCTAAATGTCCATTGATGGACCACTTGATAAGGAAAATGTAGTGTATATACACAGTGGAATACTACTCAGCCATAAAAAATAATAAATTCTGCCATACATAGCAACACAGATAAGCTTGGAGAAAATTGTATTAAGTGAAATGAACCAGGCAAAGAAAGAGAAATACTGCATGTCCTCACTCATATGTGGGGCTTAAAAAAATAAACAAACAAAAGAAAGAAAGAAAAGTACAACAGTCATAATAATTCATCAAACTTTCAAAAGGAGAGAATGGAACTAAGGCCACCAGAGGAGGGAAAGAGGGAGGTAAAGGAAGTTTAGTGAGAAATTGGTAAAGGGCCACATGAAATGATTATATTGTGTAATGATCAAAAGAGTAATTATCCTGATTTAAGCAAAATAAATAACTAAAATAAAACTGATCAATAAAAATAAACAAATAAATAAATATGTCTGACAAGCAGTTCTCAGTGATTAGCATGCCCTCAAATCCATTGTAAAGATTTACACTACTGGGCCATAATCACTGAAATATGACTCCTGGTCCTGAGAGAGCAAATGGGCTCAGAGCCTCAGCTCTCAGATACTCAGTAAGTCACTGCTTCTACACCACTGAGCAGTGTTTTAACTAAGACTGAAACATTCCTAGGGCTTGTTTTTGGTACCACATCATTTCTGTCATAGGTAAACAGTTATCCATGCTGCCTGCCCCTGTGTGTAAGCTACACTCTGGGTGGTAGATAGCGCAAGACTCTACCTAACACTTTTTTTCATTTTGTATCATCTCTCAAACTCAGCCCCCATCTATCCACTCACTAATAAACCTAAAGCAGCAATTACTTGACTATTTTAAATCACCTCTTCACAATCATTCTCCAAATCAATTATCTTAAATTCCAGTGGCTAAAATCAATCTATGACACAGTTTCCACCTGCACAAGGACTTTAACAGTTTGTGTTAGAGGGGCTTCTGGTCAAGACAGTGGAATAGATGGTACCTAGCATCACTCTCTCCCACAAATCAACCAATTTGCAACTATTAAAAAGCAACAACAGGAGGCCTGAGAGCCAAGCCAGAACAGGCAAGAGATGCTCACCACGGGACCCCTAGCTCAGGCCAGTGCCCATCACACAGAGAAGCCTGAGAGCCTCTGGGCCCACACACCTCAAGTCAGCCATGCCAGAAGAGGCAGGAGCCACAGGACCTCCGGCCCCGGTCCAGTCCCTGCCACTTAGAGAGGCCTGAGAGCTGTCAGGCCCACATGCCCTGAGTCAGCCATGCTGGAATAGGCAGGTGCCATGAGACCCTCAAGCCAGTCCAGTGCCCACTGCACAGAGAGGCCTGAGAACTGCCAGGCCCACATGCCCTGAGTCAGCCGCACTGGAACAGGAAGGCGCCATGGGAACCCCAGCCCAGGCTAGACCCCACTGCCCAGAATAGGCAGTCCCTTCAGGATCCAGGCCAGACATCAGGGTGGAATGAGTGGATTGTGATACCCCTTGCCACAATGACTAAACACCAAAGAAAGGTACCAGAAATATGAAAAATCAAGAAAGTACATCACCACCAAAGGAAAATAATTATTCCCAAGCTCTAGATCCTATAGAACAAGAAGTCCTTGAAATGACTGCCAAGGAATTTTAAGTGATAATTCTAAGGAAACTAAATGAGATACAAGAAAACTCAGTTAGATGACATGATGAAAGGAGAAAAATATACAGGACCTGAAAGAAAAAACGTACAAATAAATCAATGCCCTGAACAAGAATGTAGCAGAGCTTGTGGAGCTGAAGGATTCATTCAATGAAATAAAAAACACAACAGAGTCTAACCAGCAGGCTAGAACAAGCAGAAGAGAGAATTTCTGAGGACAGGCTGTTCTAATTTACACAGGAAGACGAGAAAAAAAGAAAAAGGAATTTAAAAAATTGAAGAAAATCTAAGAGAGTTAACAGACAACCTCAAGTACTCAAAACTCAAAGACAAAGAGACAATCCTAAAAGCTGCAAGAGAGAAGTGGCAAGTCACCCATAAGGGAGCCCCAATCAGACTAACATCAGACTTTTCATCAGAAACCCTAAAAGCCAGAAAAGAATGGGATGATATATTCAAAATATTAAAAGACTAAAGGGCAAAAATTGCCAGCCAAGAATACTTTACCCAACAAGGCTATCCTTCCAGACTGAAGGACAAATAGTATATTTCTAAGACAAACAAAAACTGCAGGAGTTCACTACCACATGACCAGCCTTACAAGAAATTCTCAAGGGAGTACAGGGTTTGATACCTGAAAAACAACCATCGCTGCCATGAATACTCAGGAAAGACCAAAACCTACCAGTAAAACAAAAATGCTAACAATAAAGAGAAAAAATAGTTTACTTACCGCCCCAAGAAACCAACAAACATGGAAGATAAACAGAAAATTAAAGAGAAAGGAACAAAAGATACTCAAGACATCTAAACAAAAATCAATAAAATGCTAGGAGTAAATCAACAAGTTTTAGTAGTAATGGTAAATGCAAAAGGATTAAACTCCCCACTCAAAAGACACAGACTGAGTGACTGGACTAAAAAGATGGACCCAACAATATGCTGCCTTCAAGAGACTCACTTCACCTGTAAAGACACACATAGACAAAGAGTGAAAAGATGGAAAAAGATATACCATGCAAATAGAAATGACAAATTTGCTAGAGTAGCTATTCTTATATCAGATAAAATAGACTTTAAGCCAAAAATCATAAAAACAGATAAAGAAGACCACTATAAAATGATAAAAGAATCTATCCATCAAGAAGATATAACAATCATAAATATATATACACCCAACATTGGAGCAGCCAGATTTATAAAGCAAACACTATTAGACCTAAAGAATGAGATAGACACTAACACCATAATAGTGGGGGACATAAGCACGCCACTCTTAATATTGGACAGATCATCTAGGCAAAAAATCAATAGAGAAACAAAAGATCTAAACAACACTTTGGACCAATTGGACTTGGCAGATATCTACAGAACATTTCATCCAACAACTGCAGAAAATTCATTTTCTTCATCAGCACATGAAACATTCTCCAGGATACAACACATGTTAGGTCACAAATCAAGTCTCAACAAATTCTAAAAAATTGGAATTATTCCATGTATTTTTTCAGATCACAATGAATTAAAATTAGAAATCAATAACAAATGAAACTCTGGAAATTATACAAACACATGGAAATCAAATAGCATTCTATTTAATGTCATATGGGTCCAAGAAGAAATTAAACAGGAAATCAAAAAAGTTCTTGAAACTACTGAAAATAATGACACGTCATATCAAAACCTGTGAGATACTGCAAAAGCAGTACTAAGGGGAAAATTTATTGCATTAAATGCTTACTTTAGAAGAATGGAAAGATGGCAAGTAAATAACCTAACACTTCACCTTAAAGAACTAGAAAAACAAGAACAATTCAAACCCAAAGTTAGTAGATGGAAAGAAATAATTAAGATCAGAGCAGAACTAAATGAAATAGAAACCTGAAAAATGATCCAAAAATTAATGAAACAAAAAGTTGGTTTTTTGAAAAGATAAATAAAATTGGCAAACCCTTAGCAAGGCTAACTAAGAAGAGAGAAGACACAAATAACAAAAATTAGAAATAAAAAAGGTGATATTACAACTGATACCTCAGAAATACAAGGAATCATTAGAGACTACTATAAACAACTATGTGCCAACAAATTTGAAAATCTGGAGGAAATGGATAAATTTCTGGACACATACAAACTACCTTAACTGAGCCGAGAAGATATAGAATATCTGAATAGACCAATAACAATAAAAGAGATTTAAGCTGTTATCAGAAGATTCCCAACAAAGAAAAGCCAAAAACCAGATGATTTCACTGCAGAGTTCTACCAAACCTTCAAAGAGGAATTGATACCAATTCTCTACAAACTATTCCAAAACAGAGGCCATTCTTCCAAACTCATTCTATGAGGGAAATATCACCCTGATACCAAAACCAGACAAAGATACATCAAAAATAGAAAACTACAGGCCAATATCCTTGATGAATATAAATGCAAAATCCTCAATAAAATACTTGCAAACAGAATACAGCAACACATACACAAAATTATAGACACCATGATCAAGTGGGATTCATCCCAGGGATGCAAGATTGGTTCAGCATACACAAATCAATAAATGTGATACGTCACATCAATAGAAGCAAAGACAAAAAAATATATGATCATCTCTATAGATGCTGAAAAAGTATTTGACAAAATTCAACATTCATTCATGATAAAGACTCTCTGCAAGTCAGGATTAGATGGAAAGTATCTCAACACAATTAAAGCCATATATAATAAGCCCACTGCCAATATCATTCTGAACAGGATCAAGACAAGAATGCCCACTCTCACCACTCCTATTCAACATAGTGTTGGAAGTATTAGTCATAGCAATCAGAGAAGAGAAGGAAATAAACGGCACCCATATTAGAAAAGATGAAGTCAAACTGTCCCTGTTTGCAGATGATATGATCCTATATATTGAACAGCCTAAAGCATCTACAAAAAACCTTAGAGTTAATAACTAAGTTCAGCAAAGTTGCAGGATACAAAACCAACACACAAATATCAGTAGCATTTCTATACTCCAACAGTGAACATGCAGAAAAAGAAATCAAGAAAGATAGCCCATTTACAATAGCCACCCAAAAAATAAAATATTTTGGTATAAAGTTAACCAAGGATATGAAAAATCTCTACAAAGAGAACTGCAAACCATTGTTGAGAGAAATTAAAGAGGACACAAGAAGATGGAAAGATATCCCATACTCTTGGATCAGAAGATTTAACATTGTGAAAATGTCCATATTACCCAAAGTGATCTACAGATCCAATGCAATCCCCATCAAAATTCCAATGACATTTTTCTCAGAAATGGAAAAAACTATCCAGACATTTATATGGAATAATAAAAGAACATGCATATCCAAAGCAATCCTGGGCAAAAATAAAAAAGCAGGAGGCATAACACTATCTGACTTTAAACTATACTACAAAGCTATAATAACCAAAACATCATAATACTGGCATGAAAACAGACAAATGGATCAATGGAATGGAACAGAGAACCCAGAAACCAACCCATACACCTACAGCCATCTGGTCTTCAACAAAGGCACCAAGTCTGCACACTGGGGAAGAGACTGCCTCTTCAGCAAATGGTGTTGGGAAAACTGGATATTCATATGTAGGAGAATGAACCTCAACTCATACCACTCACCATATATCAAAATCAACTCAAAATAGATTAAAGAATTAAGTATACATCCTGAAACAATAAAACCCCTTAAAGAAAACATAGGGGAAACACTCCAGAAAGTAGGAGTGGGTACAGACTTCATGAATATGACCCCAAAAGCACAGGCAACCAAAGGAAAAATAAACAAATGGGATTATATCAAACTAAAAAGCTTCTGCACAGCAAAAGAAACAATCAACAGAGTGGGAGAAGATATTTGCAAAATATGCATCTGATAAAGCATTCATATCCAGAATATAAAAGGAACTCAAATAACTTTACAGCAAAAAACCAAATAACCCAAATAAAAAATGGGCAAAGGAGCTGAACTGATATTTCTCAAAGGAAGATATATGAATGGCTAACAGACACATGAAAAATGCTCAACATCACTCAGCATTCGGGAAATGGAAAACAAAACCACTTTGAGATACCATCTCAGTCCAGTCAGGATGGCTAATATCCAAAAGATTGAGAATGATAAATGTTGGCAAAGTTGCGGAGAAAAAGGAACTCTCATACATTGTCGGTTGGACTGCAAAATGGTGCAGCCTTTATGGAAAATGGTATGGAGGTTCCTCAAGCAATTACAGATACATCTACCATATGTCCCAGCTATTCCACTGCTGGGAATATATCCAGAGGAATGGAAATCATAATGCCAAAGGGATACCTGTACTCCAATGTTTATCATGGCACTATTTACAATAGCCAAGAGTTGGAACCAGCCCAGATGTCCATCATCAGATGAGTGGATATGGAAAATGTGGTAGATCTATACAATGGAATCCTACTCTTCTATAAAAAAGAATGAAATACTTACCATTTGCAACAACATGGATGGACATAGAGAAAAACTATATTTAGCGAAACAAATCAGCACAGAAAGAGAAAAACCACATGTTCTCACTTATTTATGGGAGCTAAAAAATAAACACACAAACGGATAAAGTGGGGGTAGAAGACATGACAATCACAACGATTCCTTGAACTTATTAAGACAAGTGAACAGATATGGAGTAGTGGCAGGTGGGAGAGGAGAGAGGGTGTGTGGAGAGAGGAATGGGTAAAGCGACATGAAAATCAACTACAATGTACATTGAGAAGTATTTTAACATTTTAAAAAAGTTTTTTTAAAAATTAAATTTTTAAAAAGCCAGTTTGGGTTAACGCCTTAGGTGCCAGATATAAATCTTTGCTCAAATAATGTAGTTAAATCACAATTCAGTACATTTATAAATAAAATAAATGTTTATGAAATTATGTTTCCCTTACTATGTATGATGAACTCTGGTATACTTTTTATCTTCCATTCTATTCTTCCCTTGTCTACATTATTTCATTTTTTAAATGCCGAGCAAAACCCACAAAATCAATTTTACAATCCACTAAAAAACATCTTTGACATGGAGAATAAAGAAATAGCATTTAAAAATAAATGCTCATGATAGTAAATAATATTTTATTTTTAAATAACATAGTCAAGTCTAGGTTACGGTAGTTTTTTTTCTGAAGAATTTCGGGTTATGTTTGTGCACATAGAGAAAATTTAATATTTGGGGGAGAAAATTTCATTACCCGGCAGAGGAGATGTTGCAAAATGTTTTTTTGTTTTTTGTTTTTCTGAATGGTACCCAAGGATTTTGTGGATAAAGGAATATTTCAAAAAACAAAAGGAATAATAGAGAGAAAGAATATTTTTCTATACCAAAATGTACAATGTGTGGCCTGAACAACATTGGGCAGGGTATATGAAATAAGAATTGCTTTAGAAGATTCAGGATGACTGTTTACCAAAATGATATAAAAATATTTTCATTTTTAAACTGAATTCCATATTTATACTTCAGAACCCTGTGCTGATTCCTAGTACATTAACATTCTGGACACTGGAAATGTGCTAATACAAAGTCATGTAAATGCACAGGTCAAGGAGTTCATTTGGTATTTCTCTGGGCATTAGCACAAAGATACTCGCTCCTTTCAATATAGTCTGTAATTCATTTTAGTATTACATTTTCAGTTCTCAATTAGGTTTTCAGATCTTAGTAATTTGATGAATTTTCTTACTATCATGTTTTACTTTTAATAATTTAGTCCCTGACTCCACTCCTTGATTTTATGGGATGTTATTATAACCTACTCACTAATTTTTAGTATGCTTTTCATATAAATGTATATATGAATCTTTCAAATATGCAGCATTTTAACTATAGATATCACATGAATTTGAAGTGTTTTTAATTCTTTACTGCAAAAACTAAGCATTCATGGGAGTAGATGAAAGGTATGAATTATAATTCTAATTTATTTATGAATAAAATAGCCTCAAAATTTCTTCATGTCCTTATGTGAAAAAGTATGTTCAAAAGCTTCATGTCCTTGGTGATCACTTATTTTTATTTCAAAATAAAATGCAGATGTAAAGTTGTATCATTAAATTTCAATATCCCCAATGGAAAAAACTTAGGAGAAAAAAGTTCTTGATTTAAAATTTTCAACACCCTTTGCTTTCCACATATCTCTTTTCCTAAAAAGAAAATCTACTTAAAAGAACTAGTGATAGAAGTTTGCTTTTGTAAAAACTGACAGAAGATATAATACAAATAAAATGAATATTGAACATCCGAATATATTTAGTAAAACCTGGAAACAAGCCCTTTCCAAAGGTTATAATGGATATAAATATGAATTACTTCACTTTCTTAGACTTCTAAGGAAGAAAGCTGAGGGTTGAGATCAGTTACCTAGAAAAATGGAGACTTCTTCAAAGTATCAGAAAATGAATGACAATAAATATTTATAAAATGATATTGATGAACATATAAACAACTTTTGATTCACCTGAGTGCTGAAGATATTTCATGGTAAAATAATATGATAAAAGTAAATATTTTATGTTTTATTTGAACTGTACTCTATAGAAGATTTCTCTTTGACTGAAGAAACTAAATAAATGAAACAAAACAACAGAATTTGAGGTTCTAGCCAGAATGGAGTAGCGTCATTCCTTCCTCTTGCAGCTAAAAAACCCTATACATAATACAACGAGCAAACATAGAATGACTCAAAGGTAGGAAAAAGAAGGAAAACTACCTAGAAACCTCAGACTTGAGGAATGACAGAACAGTGAGCTCCCTGGCTTTCCTTATTGCCTCCCATAAATCTATGACCAGGTTCAACACAAGCCTCCAACCCAGAACCACCAGTAGGCATAGGCAAAATTAAATTCCAAGAAAAGCCTGCTTTCTCTGGACAAAGAGTCAGGAAAAGGATAGCCTAACACAACAAAGGACCTCGTCCTTTCCTAACCTACCTTCCCCCCAGCCCCAGTTTCAGCAGGGCCAAAAGGCAGCTGATTTTCCACCCACCTCAATCCCATGGAAGCAGGCAGAGTGCTCCAATTCCCCCACCAGGTAGGGTTGGTCAAGCATATATCTAATCATTTTCCTATGTTGTTGAATTATGTGAACTTGTGTTGATTGATTAGTTACCATGCATGGTTTAGAGACTTCTACAGATTATAACTTCTAATAATTGAATTGATCAATGAGCTTATTATTTCTAAACATAGACATAGCATACAATTTTGCTTTATTCAAATGCCAGCTTTTATCCTCCAAAATCCTGAGTAATAAAGTTTCCAACCTCTATTATATTTAAAGCTAAATCACATAATATTGAACATAAAATAAATCCGTAAGGATATTTAATGCTATTGATTGGAAGTGTCCTAGCTATGTGAGACAGAAAATTAGATTTCACTATAAATTAAAAGAAATAAGAGGGTTAAAATACCCTTCTCATTGTTCTACCACACTCATCCAATGAATATTTTTGTACTGTGAGATATGTACACACTCCACTAAATGAATAGTTTATGAACTAAAATCGATGTTTCATTTGCTAAATATACAGCAGTGAATAAAATGAAAAGTATCTAAGCAGGAAAGGAGAAATAGTCAAGAAAATAAAAATAAATAAATAAATAAAATGCATAGTATATGAGATGTTGATGAGTACCAAGGAGAAATACGTACATATGTGTGTATATGTATATTTTTTAATCAAATTGAAATATGAAGTGTTGGGGAAATGGGAACAGAGTTCAAACTTTTAGATACAGAAGTTTTCACTCAGAGGGTATCATTTAAGTAAAAACTTAAGGAAATGGGGCCGGCCTGGTGGCGCACTGCTACAGTGTGCCGCTTGGGAGCGCAGCGGCGCTCCCGCCAAGGGTTCGGATCCCACATACAGACTGGTTCCTGCTCACTGGCTGAGCGAGGTGTGGGCGCAACACCGAGGGTTGCGATCCCGTTGCCGGTCCTGGTCTGGTACGGGCGCGACACTGAGGGTTGCAATCCGTTGCCGGACACGAAAAAAGACAAAAAGGAAAAAAAAAAAAAAAAAAAACTTAAGGAAATGGAAGAGTCAGGTTTGAGATAATTAGGGAAAGGCCCTGAGAGAAACATGCCAGATATATTCAAACAGTGGAGTACTGAGGGAGTGAGTCGTAAGGTGTAAGAATAGGAAACTATCAGGTGTGTATCACATGGATCATTGTAAGTACTTTGGCTGTAATTCTGATTGGCAATGGAAGCAATTAGCATATTTTTAGCAGAAGGATGACTATCACCTCACATATTAATAAGATCACTTTGGCCTCTTTGTTGAGAACAGACTACAGCAGGGCAAGGGCAAAGAGAGCTATTCCAATAACCAGGCAAGAGATTACAATTGATTGAATTAGGGTGTTGGTCTTGTAGTTGATAGGAAGTGACTGAACACAGAACCAATTGAATGTACTGGTAAATTAGGGGTAGAATTTGAGAGAAAGTAAGGAATCTAAGTTGACTCCAGACATTTCCATTTAGACAACTAGAATAAGGAGTTTCCATTTACTGAAATGAGGAAAACTATGACAGAAGCAGGTTTGTGGGTTTTTTATTTGTTTGTTTATTCCTGTGGGTTTTTTTTTTTTAATTGTTGAGGTAGAGAGTTTCTGGAGCAATGAAGAAGCAGCAAAGAAATAAATGAAATAGTCATAGAGATAAAAGAAAAATAAAATGAGCATAATGACTTGAAAACCAAATGAAGAAAGTATTTTAGGAAAGACGTAGTGATTGACTGTTTAATGCTGCTGACATGTCAAATAAAATGGGAACAAAAACTGAACATTAAATTTATCATTGTGAAGGTCATCGGTAACTGACACAAAGTAGTGGGAATGAAGACTGATTAAAGTAGGTTTAAGAGGGAATTGGTGAAGAGGAATTGGAAATAGATAGCAAGAACAGAAAATTAACTTAAGGAGAAAGGGAGTATAGACAACACAAAGAATAAAGACACCAGCTGAAATTTACTGAGCCCTTCATGTCCACCAGTGTAAATGCTTAATGCATTTTGCTTCATTGAATTTTATATACCTATGAGATAAGTATTATTATTATTCATATTTTATGGACAAGAAAACTGAGGTACATTAAGTTTAGGAAACTTGTCCAATGTCACAGAGACCCAATTTTTAAATTCTGTGTTATGTTAGCAATCAGGTAGTAGAACAGTATCATTTAAAATATTTTTGCCTATTCGTTGGACTTAAAGCAAAGAGGCTCTTCAACAAATCTCAGACAGTAGGAAGTCTGGTGTAGAGTGATTATAGGTTTAGTTAATTCAGCAAATCAATAATGTCAGAGGTCCTGTTCTGGTTCTTTGCAAAAAGGCTTCAAGAATTATATCTTGGGAAGCTTAAGGAGATTCTCTTAGTGAGTATTTTATAAAGGAAAGAAATCTTCCAAGAATTCTCACCTTCTGTACCATGTTGCTAACAAAATAATTCACCAGAGCACTCGCTACAAGGTAGACTGGGAAAATGAGCACCCAACCTTTTCAACCTCCGTAATGGAAGCTGAGCTACACCAGCAGGGAGAAGAGTGAGGAATATCTGCTGGGTTAACAAGTACAGATCTATTAGAAAAAAACACTCAGTACAGAGAAAGAGAGTTATGATACATCATACAACCATACCTACTGAATAAAGGAACAGCCAGCATTTTGAGAAGGTATTAACAATGAGAAGTAAAGTGTCTAAGTTGGACTTAACATTAAGTTGAAGCATTTTTGGCCACCATGTAAGTACTCTAAAATCTTCATGAAAGTTTTCTGACATTGGATTTGGCAATGATTTCTTTAATATGACACCAAAAGCACAGGTAACAAAAGCAATATGGTACTACATCACACTTATAAACTTTTGCACAACAAAGAAAACAATCAACAAAGTGAAAAGGCCACCTATTGATTGGATGAAAATATATGTAAACCATATATCTGATAAGGGGTTAATATTCAGACTATATAAAGAACTCCTTAACAACAAAAATACAAATAACCAATTAAAAAATGGTCAAAGGATTCAAATAGACATTTCTCTGAAGAAGATATACAAATGGCCAACAAGATGCCCAACAATCATCAGGGAAAAGTAAACTGAGACTACAATGAGATATCACCTGACATCCATTAGGATGGCTGCCATTAAAAATAAGAAAAAAAAAGAGAAAAAAGTGCTGGTGAATGTGGAGAAATTGGAATTCTTGTGCACTGTTGGTGGGATTGTAAAAGTAGTGCGCCACTATGAAAACAATATAGAGGTTTCTCAAAAAATTAAACATAGAACTACCATATTATCAAGCAATCACACTTCTTGGGTATATATCCAAAAGAATTGAAAACAGGCTCTCTAAGAGATGTTTGCATGACCATGTTTATAGCAACATTATTCATAACAGCCAAGAGGTAGAAGCAACATAAATGTCTATTAATGGGTAAATGGATAAAGAAAATGTGGTATATACATACAGTGGAATTTTATTTAGCCATAAAAAAGAAAGAAATGCTGTTATAGGCTACAATATGGATTAACCTTGAGAACATTATGCTTTGTGAAATGAGTCAGTCACAAAAAGACAAATACTGCATGATTCAACTTATATGGGGTACCTTGTCAACCTCTTAGAAATAGCAAGTAGAATGGTGGTTAACAGGGTCTGGAGGAGAGAGGGGAAAAAGGGAATTGTGGTTCTCTTAATATGGCTCTCTTAATTTTACAAGATGAAAAAGTTAAAAGGTCTGTTCCACAACAATATGTATATAGTTAACACTACTGTACTGTACATATAAAAAGAGTTAAGATAGTAAATTTGGTTGGTTCCGTGCATTTTCTACAACAAAAAAAAAAGAATGAATAAAATTTTAGCCAGAAATAAATACTTTTTTCATTATGTGTCTTTACTGTGATCTGAAATTGCTCAACTATAATAAAAGTTTTCATGTTAACCATTTACCATGTTCTGGATGCAATGAAGGAGGCTGACATAGATTGTTCATATAGTTCTATTTTACCAATGAGGAAATCAGGTTTAGAGGATTAAGTCTTTTGCCTAAAGTCCCATGTCTCATAAATGGTTACATTATTATTCAAATTAAGCACATCTGATTCCAAATATGATAAATATTTTGCAGTATGAATTTTGGCCTAGTAAATATTAGTAGTTTTGCCAAACTTATCAAGCTTTTAACTATAGGTCAATACATTTTATTTACAATATACAATATCTATATACCTGTGGAATAAATATAGACACTTCATAACAGCAGTATGTCTTGCATTCTGCTTCTAATGATACACATCTCATTTGATCCTTTTTAGAACTCTTTCTCACGGGGTATAGGTTGTATGAAGAGAGATGAGTTACTATTGCAATTTGTTGATGATGAAATTAATGTTAGCAGAAGTTGAAGTAAGCGAGTTTATCAAGGCAAATCTTTTGTTAATAGCAAACTCCATAATAAAACCCACATCTTCTTGGTCTTTGCCCGATCCTCTTTCCAAAAACTATGCCACCAACTGCCATTTGGCAACTTTGCATATTATTAAAAAGAGACTAAAGTTTTCCTCAATGCCTCACATGAATTTAAAAGATGAAGCACAGACTTTCAAAGAAATTTCTAACAACGAGCTGCTCATGACTTTACTCTTTTTCTCCTGGGTGGTTTGCATTCTTTCTCATCTATATTAATAGCACTTGTATGAAAACATTTTAAAAGTCCCACTCAAATTGTTTAAAAACAAAATTCTACCTGTTGCCATATACACACCTATAGAAATAGAAATTACCCCTTAAAATTCGTAGGAAACCAAAGCCTATCTTTCATCCACTCAATTCATGATACAACAATATCTCCTTAGGATGTCCTAGATTTAAGTTTAATTGCTATATTTACAATTATCTGTTTTAAATTTATTCTCCATCTCAGTATTGATGTTTTGTGCAAATGACTCCCTGTTTTGTGTCCCTTTGTTCACTTCTTGCTTCTTAGCTCTGCTGAGTGATTTATTGTTCCCAGACAGTTCCCATTCTTGCAGCCTTCCAACACAGTACATGTGCTTCCTCAGCTGTTTAGTGGTTCTCTGACAATATTGTGTATACTGCAAGCCAACTTAGCTTCTTAGCCTCCTCTAATTATTCTGATTTGCAATGGTTTAAAGTCAATTGAACAGAGGCAGACAAAGGATTAGCCTCAGCTTGTACTATTTTTATTTAAAGATTGATCTTTTTTTTCCTATCTGTGTCTTACAAGAACAGTATTCATTTTATTATTTTAATGTATGAGTAATTCAATATTCAACTACCCTTTCGCTGTATATAATCTCCCTTTTTCCCTACAGCTTCTATTAGTCCTTTTCAAATGACATTTAAAAATGTATCTGTGGGATAAATGGAAATGCAGGTTTGGGGCATGGCTTTGCCCTCTATATTGGTTCCATTTAAATAAGTATTTATGGAATCATAAGAAGGTATAGATTATGAACATAAGCTATTAGAAAGAAGGAAAGATCCAAATCCAGCCAGAAATCTACCACAGTCAACTATGTCTCAGTTGGTAAAATTAAAGTATATGTTCAAGGAGAGATTGTGAGAAACAAATGAATGAAGAAGATGAAAATATATATGGGGAGAATTAATTTTTACTTATTATTCATCTAAAATGTAGGAGATGGATATCTGTGGGACATGAGTAAACAAAATTTTTTCCAATGCATTCCTGATTAATGGTTCGCTATTGTTCTCCAATTATTTGTTCTCCATAACTAGGTAATAAAAAGCTCAAAGAGTGTCATGTGTGGACAGCATTATATGAATAGTAATGGTTCAATGACTGATGAGAAAACAAACAGATTAATAAATAATTATATATTTTTTTTACCATTTATTTGCATATATTTGTGGGGTACAGAGTGCTGTTTTAATACATGCATATACTGCACACTGATTCATTTAGGGTAGGGAGCATAGTATTATACCCAGAAGTCCACTATTTTATTTTTCCTATCCCCCCACCCTACCCCCACCTCTAGTAACCATTATTCTACTCTCTATTTTTCTGATAACTTTTTTTTTTTAGATTCTACATATAAGTGATATCATGTAGTATTTTTCTTTTTCGTGCCTGACTTGCTTTACTTAACTTAATGGTTTCCAATTCTATCCATGTTTGTACCAAAAATATTATGATGTTATTTAATTACAAAATATACTAGACACAGTACATGAGTCTTTGAAACCTATTCTCTTTAAAAATAGAAATAAAAAACAAAAACCTCTTGAGAACTTCTCTTATTCAACTAGGAACTTCTAACACAAGAATGAAAAATAATTTGTTGTATAATGAGTTAAATTTTTGCCTCCCCTATAATAGTATTTTATTAACATATTATCCTCTAAAGACAGTCTTTAAATTTATTGCAGATTAAATTCCTGGAAAAGGGATTGTAATTTGAAATAATGGTACTCACATTTTATTTTCCCATAGGAACAAAATTATAATAGGAGGTTACATTTCTAACCCTGAGAGGGCCTGATGCCCAGTTTTATAGAAATAGCCACAAATATCATTTAATCAACCCTAAATGATATACATTTAATCAACTCTAAATGATATACCTACATAATCTGAGGTTTCTAAAGGATATATACATTGGAAAGGAGAACAGCACAGTAACCCATCACATAAAACTGCTTTTATCTAACAGAGTACAACAGAATATGTTACAAAAAATTTAAAATAATGGATTATGTAGTGAAGTCTGTGAAAAGTTTTTCAGAGGCACAGAGCCCAGCCTCTAAACTCTGGATCCAGTGCCACAGCACCTTGAGGGTCAGAAGACCAGGCTACTAAGCAAAAATTCCTAAGCCCAGAGTACTCTGGTTTCTAAAAACAATGCCTGGGTCAACGGGAACATCAACTAATTCCTTTGAAAACCTTGTTGTTAGCAAATGTGACTTCACATCCAGGTACTCTGGTCATCACACAGCATGTAAATATATTTCCAGATATCTTTGCCTTTCCCATACTCTTGTCCAGTAATAGTCTTTGTTTTCTCACTTTTAACCTTGCCTTACAGTATGCTTCTCCCTCCCTGACTTTTGCACTGAGACCTCTGGTTTCACTAAAATTTTATTTAGCACCTTGCCTTAAGGAAAAATGTTCTTTCGGTAAAGACGGTCTTATCCCTGAAGCACTCACCCACAGTGGAAACTGTCTGTGGCAAAGATTGGTTACCTGTTCATCAAAATCTGTTTTATTTTCCTCTTGGCCACACAGTTAGAATACATAGCCTAACAGTCCTTGCTATTAGGTGTGACTATGTGACTGTGCTTTGGCCCAAGTAATGTACAGAAAAGTGTGGAGTGTTGCTTCCAGTCTTGGCCCATAAAAACTTCTTATATGCAGTCTTCCTGCTGACTTTATTAGAAACCATGCCAGGGAAGCTTTGGGGACCACCTGATGAGATGGTAGTAGAGCCATGGCTAGAAGGAAAATGGGTCCCTAAAACACTTCCTGGAGGACAGCCAGTCAGGAGAGCCAATGACTGGGATTCTTACTTGAGTACAAAATAATTTGTATTTTAAACCACACAGTTATGGATGCTTTTCTGTCGTAACAGCTAGTAGTGCCCTAGTGAATGCACTGCCCATTCACCTACACAATAGTCCCCTAGGACTAAGAGGCACTGTTTGCACACTTATTTTTTATTCCCTAATGCCTTTTAGGTTTTTACCTCTTCATCTCCAATAATTTTCATCTCTCCTCCTCTTCAGTTTCTACTCTCATGGATCCAAACTGGAATTTATCATTACCCAGAACCTCTTTACCTTGGAGATATGAAATTCAAATATCCCACTCACATAACTCAGCTTCCTTTTAGTTCATTCATTCAGTTGTTCTTATTCACTTTGCTTTCCATCTTCATACCATATTTGTTTCCTTGACTCCTCTGCTTCCTCCCATTGCTCCCTTAACTGCCCTCTTTGTCAAGCTTAGATTACATGGTCCAGCACTTCCATCGCCCTCTTCCTGGTATTGGCAACTCCGTTTGACAATTGAACCTCCTCAGGAGATAAGTGGTGTGACCCTGCATAGACCCTTATCAATTCAAGGTCTCTAAAGTCAATGAGACTCTCAATGTGCCTGGAAATAATTCTATATTTTCCTAATCGACTCCACAGCAGTATTTCAAACCATCTACGTTTCCTCAAACCTAGGATACTGCCACCATGCCTCTCTTCCAGCAAAGGGCCTGTTTTTCAGTTCTCAGAAAAAGTATAAATTACTAATAGGGACTCTAATTAAACTTCCTTCTCTAAAGAGTAAACTTAAACTACATCTTAACATGTCTTGTCACAATGAAAAATATGTCTCTTATTATATTATTATTATTTAATCTTTTACCTGTGATTGAGATCTCTTAGGGTTGCTAGATAAAATACAAGATTCCTAGTTAAATTGAATTTAAGATAATGTGTGCATAATATATATAATATATATACACACATACATGTATACATATGCCTTAGATATATATGTGTGTGTGTGTGTGTGTGTGTGTGTGTATATATATATATATATTTTTTTAAGTTTAAGTTCCTGGCAATATTTGAAACATACTTATAGTAACAAATTATTTGTTGTTTATCTAAAATTCAAATTTATCTGGACATCCTGGTTTTTTGTTTTGTTTTGTTTTTTGCTAAATATTGCAACTTGATCTACTCTACTTCTATCCTTTCTCCAACTTCATACTAAACATCTCATTCTCTTTTGTGTCTTTAGTACACCATATGTACTGCATTTTCTCCATAAACATTTAGGATATTTAGTTATCTCCCAAACTAAATCATTCTGCCTTGGCCCCATATTCCTTTCCGATGGTCTTCTCTCTCTCCTGCCCTTTATAGCTTATTAAAAGTTGCACATGCACACTGTCCCCTCTTCTTTCCTTCACATTCAGGAGTCTGCTCTCTATCTTCACCATCTACTGAGTTTTCTCTCATCAAAGTTAACATTAATTTTGCTGGATCATATGGACACTTAGTTTTAACCTTACTTGATCTTTAAGTAGCATTTGACAGCTTAAAAGCCTGGGGGCCCAGGAAGAGATCTGTCACAGGGGCAGAGTCCACCACAGACAGCCTTCACTAGAGCAATGCCGAATGGAAACGTGGGGTTAGAGTTGCAGCAGAGAAACCCCAACAGCACCATGCCTAGTGGAGCCATGAAAGAGGGACAGCCATGGAGACCCCAGACTTGTGAAGCTACCAGAGTGGAACACCAGCCTCGGAGAGCTGAAGTGTGGCCTGTGACCAGGAAAGCTGTAGAAGTAGGGCTACCCAAGGACTGGGGGACCCAAACCCCATACCAACAAGCAGAGGACATCGAACATGGAGTAGAGGTACATGACTCACCAGCTTTGAGATCTGATGCCTGCCCTGCTGGGTTTGGGACTTGTGTAGGACCTGTTACCCCTTTTTTTGGGCCTATTTCTCCCTTTTCTGAAAGAGAATAGGTACCCTTGTCCCACCATTATACTTGGAAGTAGATAGCTTGTTTTGACTTCACAGATGAGACTTTGAACTTTGGACTTTTGAGTTGAAACAAGTTAAGACTTTGGGGATGAAATGAATGTATTTGCATGTGAAAAGGACATGAGTTTTGCGGGGCCAGGGGCAGAATGTAGTGGATTGAATTATGTCCCCCCCAAACTCCCTGAAGCTTGAATTGTGTCCCCCAAGTTTTACATATTAGGAACTTAGCCCCCACTCTCACTGTTACAAGGGTGGGAAATCCTATTATGGTAATTGAAAGGTGGGGCCTTGAAGAGGTGATTAGATGGTAGGACCGTACTGTAGTGAATGGATTTAAAATGGTGATCAGGGGTATGATTCCCGGGGCTTTAAAAGAAGAGAAGGGAGAGTCTGTCTCTCTCTCTGCTCTGACATTTTCGCCATTGGATACCTTGCCATCACCGAAGTCATCACCAAATAAAGCCTTTGCCAGCTGTTTTCCCTGGACTTTGGACTCCTAGCCTCTGAAACTAAGCAATAAATTTAATTTTCTTATAAATCACCCAGTTCTTTGTATTTTGTTATAAGCAACAGAAATGGACTAATACAATTTACAGCTGGTGTCTC
This sequence comes from Galeopterus variegatus, assembly GCF_000696425.1. Taxonomy (NCBI): domain Eukaryota; kingdom Metazoa; phylum Chordata; class Mammalia; order Dermoptera; family Cynocephalidae; genus Galeopterus; species Galeopterus variegatus. Next base: position 168,321 of record NW_007727434.1, read on the forward strand.
AGCCTCAGCAGTATTGGACATGTTTGGGAGGGGATGCATCTCTGTGCATTATATGATATTTAACAGCATCCTTGGTCTCTGCCAGCCAGATAACAGTAACATCCACATTTCAGTTATGACAATGAAAAATGTTTCCAAGCATCACCAAATATCTTCTGGGTAGGCATACAGGGTTAGCAAAATTGGCCCAGGTTTAGAATCACTGTTTTACATAATATCCCATTAATGTGTGATAATGTCTGCTATTCCCAAGACAGAGCTGCTCTCCTGTACCTCAGAAGCTTCAAACCCTTACCTGAAAGGGTTCTGCTTCTTCTCCTCCACTCCTATCTGCACTTCCAAACTGAACCAGTAGGTTCTTTGTCAATCCTCTACTAGGAAAAAGAAACACCAGTGAAGGGCTTTGGTTGCATAAGCCAGGACTGCTGTCATATTTTTTAGGGTGACCACAGTCTGTCATCCTCTTAGCTTTTTGAGATGACTCCCAAAGGCATTGATGGAGGGTGGGAATGTATATTCCCTTTGTTTATTCCTAAGGAACAAAAAATACCGATTATAGTCACCAAGATTTGCCACCCAGTATTACGTCCTACGTGATACTGACAAGGGAACATGTAAGGCAAGCATCTTAGTCCATGCCTGAAATGGTATTCTCTCCATAGAGAGTCCTTAAAAATGTCTGGGACAGACCACTTTAACACTAGTTTATGAGCAGAGTATCACAGCTGGCTGCCAAATTGTCTGTGACTATTGCAAATTTGAGGTTCTTTTTTCCTGCCATCTCCATGATATCATTGTGACCCCCAGTCCTTCCAAGCTGATATCAATGTTTATTGGACTTAGCAAATTAAATTCAGAAGAATTTTCTAATCGTTTCAGAAAAATTCAGAATATCTGCTCAGTGAAACCACTCCCCAACTCCTGTTTGATAAATTTCTAGAATTATTTTTATATTCTAGAATTACATTATAATTAATGTATTTAATTTCTAGAGGCCTATATTTCTAGAATTACATTATAATTAACAGTTAGCAATGTGCCTCAGCACTGTTTTCTCATGTGGTCTAAAACTTTAAGGAGTTATTTCTCATGTTCTTATGAATCCCTTCTAAAAATGCTTACATCAACCACACCACATCTCCCAACAGTCTGCGTTCCTAACTACTTTTCTATCAACTATCCTGAAAGATGGCAAGATTTCTGGAGATGCTGAAAGAAATACTTTCGAACTGAAAAAAACAATAACAATAAAATAAAAAGCTTTAACCCATAATAAACAAAAGCTTCTTTCTTATCTTCCTCAGAAATGGTATCTGGTAATATCCACTTTTTTGTTGTTGTTGTTGTATGTGTTGTGCATGTGTGTGTGTGTGTGTGTGTATTTCATTATATTTTTATTTTTATGTTTTTATTATTATATTTTATTTTAAGTTGTCAATATACATTATAGTTGATTTTCATGACCCTTTACCCGTTCCTCTTCTCCTTCCTTCTCTCCCAGTCCCCCCACATCATATCTGTTCACGTGCCTTAAAAAGTTCAAGGAATTGTTGTGATTGTTGTGTCTTCTGGTAATACCTACTTTTAAATCTGCCACTGAAAACTGTTACTTCCTTATCAGGCCAATAAGAATATTTGATTGTGGCTATTCATTTAGTGACTGAAACTCCACATATATCATAATCTTTCTACATTTCACATATACCACCCTGATGAGAAATATTCATAAGAATCCAATATAATGCCATTAATTAACATTTATTTTATCTGGTCCTTAACTCACTGATGGAGTTTGGATGTGTTGTCCCCTCCAAAACTCATGTGGAAATCTGATCCCCAATGTGGCAGTGTTGGAAACTGATTGAGTCATGGGGGCAGATCCCTCATGAATGGATTCATGTTCTCCCTGGGGGAGGGGAGATTAATGAGTGAGTTCTTGCTCTATTAGTTCCTGCGAGAGCTTGTTGCTTAAAAAGACCCTGGCACCTCTTGCTTCTCTCTCTTGCTTCCTCTCACCATGTGATCTACTTGTACCCACTGGCTGCCTGCTACTTTCCGCCATGAGTAGAAGCAGCCTGAGGCCCACGCCAGATGCAGCTGTCCCAGAATCGTAAGCAAAATAAACCTCTTTCCTTTATAAATTACACAGTCTCAGGTATTTCTGTTATAGCAACACAAAACAGACTAAAACACTCAGTGACCTTTGACAGAATAATAATCCTCCTTAAACATTAAAATGCCTAGGGTCCTGCAGCTAAGTTCACTCTGTTCTCTCTCTCTCTCTCTTTTTTTTTTTTAATACTTGTATCTTGCTAAAGGAGAAAGAGTTTTTTGATTCCCATTTATAACCCTCTCTGCCATCTTCTCTTCCATTTCTGCAATGCTGAGAAATCAGGTAAGTCAAAGCTGCACAAATTTAATTCCAAAGCACCTGTTCCCAATCAGGAGCTTGACAACTGGGCCTAAATGGAGACTGACACCTGTGTCATCTGACCTCTGTTTTTGACACGCATTAACCCAGAGGCCGGGTATAGGGAACTTAGTCAAGAACCACTTTATTCCCAGCCAAGTTGGAATAGCACTTATTTCAGTCAAGCTTCCAGAGGCACAACAATTCTCATGAAGGGGCATGTATCATTTATGCCATGACTAAACTATCACAGTGACCAGGCCCCCCACTGCTTGGCATTTCAACAACCCCAGACAAACGCATCACAAAAGTAATCCACTGGTCTTTAACATCAGACTGTATAGTCCATTGTTAAAACTCCTGGATGGAGCTGGAGGAAAGTTTCAGATATAGGAAAGCGGGGGGGGGGGGGGGGGGGGGGGGGGGC